>NW_028234536.1:0-6688 GCF_977035675.1 Penaeus japonicus | reverse complement strand
TACACAAAAAAATGTTTTAATTACAAAACACAAAACAAACACAGACTCAGACTTATCCAAGTCACTAGCTCGATTTCCCCCAAACTTTTTTAGCCCAAAACGTCATTTCCAAAGCCGTGGCGACGGAGGTACGTATGCTATTTTTTGTCCTTGCCATGTTTACAAACGACACTTTTTTGGACTACAGAAACAGGGAGAAGAAGCAAAAGGATGAATTTGGTTTAAGCTCGTTATCACCTGTCAATCGGCGAGAGCCATTCTGTAATGCAATGAAAGCTTTTGTTAGTCATGCATCAGCCCTAATGATCATTATGATTTATCATTATTTAAATATGATTATCCTTAATATTGTCTTTATTATTACTTTATTTATATTGCAATAACTTAATTATAAACACTAACAATGGTATAAATCATGATAATTACTAATGATGATAATAGTAAAGAAAATAATAATAATAATAATACAATAATGATAATTAAATAAATAAACAATAATATACAATAACTCTGACGATAATAATAAGGAAGAATTGGGATAAATAACAAAAACAATTTTGGGGGGTTTAATGATATTAATTATTACTGTCATCATTTTCATATTACCTATACTACAAGTAAACGATAGTATTGATAACCAAAATTTATAATATAAATAATAGTAATAATAACTAAAGATAATAACAATGATTATAACAATCAAGTAAAAATAAGATAAAAAAATATAAAACATCTTATAAAAAAAACCCTAAAATGGAGGGAAAAAGACCCCATTTTATCTTGGATTTTGGACAGCAGGGTCTTCGGTCTTAGCAGCGCCGCCATTGCCCCATATCGATTGCTCTACCTAACAGCCAAGGCTTAGAGAGTGTGCATGGGCTGTTGTGTTTATGTTGTTAAGTCTTTCTTTCTTTCTCTCTCTCTTCTCTTCTCTCTCTCTCTCTCTCTCTCCTTTACACTCTCTTCTCTCTCTCTCTCTCTCTCTCTTCTCCTTTCTCTGTGTGTGTGTGTGTGTTATCTGCACATGCCATTGAAGTCAGGATGAATCCGATTGATGAAAGATTATTCGAGAAAGACAATATAACCATACAAGAGAAACATAACGACTGAATACCCCGTGTTGACCAGGTTTTCGAATCAGGCCGTCGTTTGCAAGGCAAACTTCTATCGAGATAAACTCCCAAGGATGGAAGACCACGACACCAAGTGTTCAAAATAACAAGGTTAAAAAGAAACCACTAATTACACTTTTTTAAGAGGTCTGTAGATAAAGGGAAGAGATTGATTAAATTCTGAGGAAAATCACATGGAAGGAAGCGTTACTTTGACCAGCCGAGCATCGTTAGTAAATAAGTCCCTTGTTTATCATTTAAAAAGAAATGTAAGGACAACTACACGTGGAAATAGAAATATGTCCATTCTTTCAAAGGAAAACAGAAAATATATCAGATAAATAATATGGATCATAAAGCTGGTTTAGATAATCTTGGTATAGTTTTTTTTTTTTCAATGTGGTTCGTCTGATTAGAAACGGTTCTCTTAGCACATTGACGGAACGGACAGAAAACTTACGCACGCACACCCGCAGACAAAGTAAATCAAAGCCTAATTTGTTACACTTACCCATTCATTTAGGACAACCGGGTAATATATATGGCCAGGCTGATCTCAAACAATTTAGAGTGCATATCACGCGACACTGCATCGATCAGAAGAGAATGGCCCCAAAATCCAATTTCACAGGAAACAGCATCCCAGGCGTAACATCGCAATACTAATTTCCCAATAGGGACATGAGTATGATCCTGAATGAATGGAAAGGGTAAGCAAAGTGAAGCCCAAATTTGATGCCTGTGAGGTGAAACGAACGTCCTGTCAACGTTCCAAACAAAGACTATATACGAAAGATAGGAAAGCTTCCAAAAGGGCTGTGAGCACCAATGATCAGCTGTAGCTAGTGATATTGAACAATAAGATGGCGTTGTGTCAAGATGTGTCGTCTGATTTGTTTATCTTATGAAACTTCACTTTTTTCAGATTATAAATGGTTCAAAGGGTATACCATGTGTCGTGTGCCCATGTCCCATGTCACAAAAACAGGAACGGCCAGAATTGGTTTTTCACACATTTCCGAAAGAACAAGAAGAGGTGAGGAATTTATTATTCCAAAACTTTTGTTTGAATTATACCCAGGAGAAAAAATTATAAACCATTGTATTGCATATTATAGATTACTATACACATTTATAATAGAGTGTTTTTTTTAAAAATAATTATTTTTTTACATTGTCTATCATCATTAATAAAGTTGTATTTCATTTAATACCTCGAAAGCTTTGTAACAATACAACTTAAATGATTAAAATAGTAGTGTAATAGTTACCCCTGAATTTTTTTTTTTTTTTGTAGTTATATTTATGAACAAGAGATGGCGCAGGTATGAGAGTGGGGCGTCACATTTTTGTTAAATGGTAGGATAGGTGCTTTCCTATCTTTCGTATATAGTCTTTGGTTCAAAAGGCCCGTGGGTTGCGACCCCTGTTCTTGTTTTCGGAGCAGGACTTTTTGGGGGGTCTCTTCAGTTAGATGCAGGGGGGACGCATCTGGGGATATTTCCACGTTGGAAAGGAGAGCGAGCGGGGAGCGGGCATGGAGAGGGTGAGAGAGCGAGAGGGGATAAGAATGGGCATGGGAAGAGAGGGAGAGGGAGAGGGTAATGGGGAGAGAGCGACGAGAGAGAAAAAAAAGGTGAGGAAGGAGATAGAGGAGATCTCCGTGTTCGTCGTTAGTTGCTGGTTCGTGGCATTTCTTGTTGCGGGGTTCACCTCTGAAATATCCTGCATTTCCGCTCTATTTAACGTATATCCAGCTTACGCTTTTATCATAGGCCTATCATCGGTTTTTCTTTCAACAGCAAGAATAATTTCAGACGCAACATTATATGTCTTTGTGGATGCAACTCCGCGGGGATGCCAATAAATATATCCACTCAAGAGAAATGTTGTTTGGACTAGCAAACAAGAAGTAAGGATTACGAGTGCCTTAGTGACAATGAGGCTGGCCCATACACAGTACTTTTTCTTTCTAAATATGTTCCGAGTTCGACTGCACATTATTTCGATCTGTGGTAAAGCACCACAACTAATGTCTTTTTCTCATGAACGTTCATTTGCCATGAATCGAAACCCCACGGCGGTGAAAGGTATGGTAGCCAACACTTGCATCGCCACATCCATCTTGTTTTGTAAAAGCATAATTGTGAAAGGTTTGCTGAAAAGCAGAATTGAAAGTGATGTCTAAATTATGCTTAGGCTTTGTATCAAAAGGAAAGAGAAATGCCACAAAGTCGAGGACTTGAAAGAGAGAGATAAGAGATAGATAGATAAGGTCAACGAGAGAGATAAGGATAAGCCAGATTTGCGGAGCAGAGCTCCGCCGGGCTTATATGCACTGAGGCGAGCCCGCAGAGAGAGAGAGATGAGAGAGACAGGAAGACAGAGAGAGAGAGCGAAGAGAGAGAGAGGAGAGATGAGGAGAAGAGCCGTGCGGAGAGTGAGAGAGAGAGAGAGAGAGACCTAGGAAACCATTTCTGTTATGAGAATCATTCTCTTACAATGCAAGTGGCGGTTCATATGTGGGAGACCGCATTTTGTCAAAAGAGGCTGCCAAAACAGAGATAAATTTACACAAGAAATGTTCTTAGATCTAATAGACGTCAATATGAATAATATATAAATACAAACATACACACAACCATCACAAACATATATGTGTATATGAAATTTAGATTTTATATATATATAATTATATATTTATATATATATATATATGTATGTATGTATGTATGTTGTATATATGGTACTCACACACACGCGCGCGCGCACAAAACACACACATACATACCATACCCACACACAAACACACACATTACATTTACACACAACACAAACAATAAGACTAAAACATTACACTCAAACAACACACACCACACACAAACCAAACGCACACCCAACACAACCACACTACACACACACCCACACTCACACAAACACCCACACACACACACACACACACACACCACACACACACACACACAAACACACACACCACTTCACACACACACACACACACACACTTTACTGAGACAAAGAAGGACGGTTCCATGACACCCAGCGCCGGGCGCACTACGTCTTAAACATTACTGCGTAACATGAGGAGTAATATCCAATGCTTCTATACATATTCTTTCACACTTTTGTTAAGCATCGCTCACACTAGGCCATATGACAAAGCTTTCTGGCATACCAGAGCAAACAGCTGACGCAGTAGTTTTTTCAACACGCAGTCTAGCGTTCAGGAATCCCGTATATACAAACCATAATCACTGCCGCGGGCCATAACCCAACGTCATAATCAGGGTTTGCTTGCCAAAACACAACCATACCTTCAAATATAAGCTTTTCGCTCCCAGACTGATTTAATAACGCGCAGTATCTGTGCTACATCGGTCTTGTTTATCCCTATAGCTTCTCACTGATGTCTGTCGAGAACCACGGACAACTCTGGTAACGAGGGCGAATGGACTAGCCACATTTAGCTATATACCGGCACCTCTCGTGTGGCTTGCCAAGACTCTTGTTAACTCCCGGGAATTTCGTAAGTCCGGCGTGCATCTTAGCAAAGAGCGGAGGAATTTCGGCTGTAGTCTTTTTTCCGGGTTGTGTATGGTTGAATAAGGGGTTTGCGTATCCGACGGACATTTTTAGATATCGTACGGGCATTTGAAAAAACACAATTTTAGGAGTAAACTCTACTAAAATGTTATAAGGTCTTTTTTTGTATTAGTTTCAAGAACTGTACAGTGTCATGTAAGAGCTCGTGTTAATAAGGTCTAATTTTGTATAACTTAGTATGAATTAATAAATCGACAAGTTACAGTACAAATCAAGTAAGGCCTAACGACATTTTTTTCTGATTTTGCATACTATGGGAATATAACCTTATATGTATGGGTATAGTATATATAATATATATATAATTATATGTGTTTTGGTGTGTTTGTGTGTGTGTGTGTGTGATGGGTGTGGTGTGTGTGCCGTGTATATCGATATGTATAAATAATTACATATATATATATATAGTCTCTGTGTGTGTTAGATACATATATATAAAAAAATATATATATATTTAAATATATATATATAATATATACAAAATATACATATACATACATATATATACATATATACATACATACATATGTATACATAAAACATATTATCTATCTATCCTATCTATCTTTCTATCTATATATATCTATCTATATAATATATATATATAACACGCGCAACACACACACACAGACTCCACACACATACAGCCACACACACACACATACACACACACACACACACACACACACAGCTGCACACACAGCTACACACACACACACACACACACACACACACAACACACACACACCACACACACACACACACACATACACAATACACCATACACACATGCACGCGCAAGTAATTTAAATATGTATATAATATATATAATATATATAATATATATATATATATATTATATATACAATGTATACATCCCCATATATTTATCTATCTACCAATTATTTATCGATCTACTAATACACACACACACACACACAAACACACACACACAAACACACACACACACACACAAACACACCACACACACACACACCACCCCCACACACACACAACACACACACACAACACACACACACACACACGACACACACACACACACACACACACACTCACACACACACACATAAATAAATGCAGTATATATACATAAACATTATCACCAATCATAACAATGGCAATGATGTGGATAAGGATTATAATAATGACACTAACATTAAAAATAATTGGATAAAAAGTAATAATGACGATGATGAGGATTATAGCAAATGATGTGGATAAGGATTATAATAATGACAATAACAAAAAAATAATGATAAAAAATAGAAATAAGACGATGAATGACGATTATAATGATTCTTCTACAACTAATTAAGATATATATTTTTTAATAGTGTTAATAAAAAAATAAAAATGAGAAATACATAACCATATAAACCAATATAATAAACCAAGAAAGTTTAAAAACCAAACAAAAAAATAAGTGAAAAGTAGTTATGCACCAGAGGCCCCAGAACCTCGTGGAGAAAGGAACACCTGTCTGCTCTGTGGCTGTTTCCACAAGTCTCGATGACATGTAAAAAAAAAAAATGCTTAATATAGTTGCATGAGTATTCCTTGACTGCTTGGTGTTATATGAGTACCATGTGAATAGTTTTGTTAAGATGCTAATTGTTGATATTTTAATGAATTTTAAGGTTTATCAAAATTCGTACTGGTCATACGATTTGTTCTAGCTCATATAAAACACACCTGCAGTTTAATATATTTTTTGAATAAATTTGTTTTACATTTTATAAACTGCATAAGTAAAAGATTTCTCTATTATATATGAGACTAATCAGAAATCATGTGAAACACCCACTAACACGCCCCCCCCCCAAAAAAAAAAAAAAAAAAAAAAAAAAAAAAAACAGTTTAACCGAAAATCCAGTACCATACATAAAAAAGAAAGCAGGGATTTTGGTACCTTCGTTTACTGTTGTTCATACATA
>NW_028234535.1:0-10656 GCF_977035675.1 Penaeus japonicus | reverse complement strand
ATATATAGGGGGAGAAAAGAGAGAGAGAAAAGATAAAAATATAAATTTTAATATATAATAAAATATATATTATATATATATATATATAAAACTAAAATTTTAACATATAAATATATAATACATAAAATTATGTATAAAATATATTTATATATATGGAATTATATATTTATATAATATTATATATTTTATATAAACATATATATAGAATGATATATAAATATAAAAGGAAATATACATTATATATATATTTATATTTATATTTTTATGAATCCCATATATATACAAAACAATATATTATATATTATATATATATATATATATATAATTATAATTTTTAATAAAAATATATAATATATATAAATTATATATATATATAAATATTTATATATTTTTTTAATATTGGTGTGTGGGTGGGGTGTGTGTGTTTTGTGTATCCCTATATATATATATATATATATAAATATATAAAATAATATATAAAATATAATTATATATATTTAATTTTAAAAATATATATAATATAATTATATAATATTTTTAAATATATATATATTTTAATATTTTATATATATATAAAAATATTATATAATATATCAAAAATATCCATATATATTTATATGTATGTATATATAAAATTTATATTTATTAAATATATATATATTTTATATATATTTTTTAATAGGGTATATATAAAAATTTTAAATTTTAATATATATAATTTTAAAATATGTATATAATAATATATATTAAATTATTTGTAAATATGATATATTATATATAAAATATATATTATATATATATAAAATTACAATGTAAATTTAAAGTATATATTATATGTTTAATATTTATATATATATTTATATATATTATATATATATATAAATAAATAAATTAAAAATATATAAATATATATATTTTAAAATATTGTGTTTTGGGGTGTGTGTGTGGTGTGTGTGTGTGTGTGTTTGTTGTGTGGTTTGGTGTGTGGGGTGTGTGTTTTGGTGTGTGTGTGTGTGTGTGGGTACATATATAGATTTTAGTATAGTTTATGGATATGCATGGTGTATGTAAATTTTATAATATATATATTTTAAAAGGGTTATACACCCACACACACACACACACACACACACACACACACCACACATATATTATATATATATATATTAGTTTATATATTTTAAAATATATATAAAATTTATAAAATTTATATATAAATTTTAAAATATAAAATAAAATTAATATATGAATATATGTAATATATTGTATATATGTACATATTTTTGTATATATAAAAATTAAAAAGTATAGATAGAAAGTTTTAGAAAAAGATAATAGATAAAAGGATAGAAAAACCCCAGGGCAGAAGAAACCACATTTATTTCAGGGGGGGGGGGTATTCCAAACTCACATCATGACTGAAAATATAAAACATACAGTTTAGATTAATATAAAAAAAGGGAAAAAACTAACACAAAAAAGAAATAAAATTTGCATCAAAAATGAAAACAAAAGGGTTTCATAAAATCCCAACATACCTTTTTTTGGTTTGGTTAACAAAAGAAAAAAAGGGTTGTAAACCGGTATCAAGAAAAAGGGAAAAGGAAAAAGGGGGTGACTCGTTTTTTTAATATTTAAAGTTCAGGTTTCCCAATTTCCAAACCCTTTGGGGGCCAAAAATTAACTTTTTGTTCTGAATCAAAAGGTAGTAGAGTAAAGGAAAAGAAAATTTGCAGTTTTTGGGAAAGGGTAAACCCATTCACGTCACTATGACTCTCCCGAAGAAAACAGGGGGTTTTTAAATCTAGATTTTGTCCGGAAAGAGCCCCCTTTTGGGCTTTTTCAAACCCTAATAGAAAAAATTCGGTTGGTTTTTCCCAACAAGGCGGCTTTATAGCTCCACTAAATATTCAATAGATTTGGATGATTTAGGGGGGTCCTCTAACCTTTTCCTTGTTTTGGGAAAATAAATTTTTATAATTAATATATATTTTTAATATAATATTTTTTTTTTTTTTTTTTTTTTTTTTTTTTTTTTTTACAGAAAACCCCCGGGCGGGGGGCCGGCAGCAACGGAATCAAAAATTAAAGCCCCAAACGGGAAAACCGGGGAGTTTAAATATAACGACCCCCGGTCAGGGAGATAAATTTGTACCCTACTTAAAAGGAAAACTTATTTGCCCCCCTTGATGGGGAACGGAAACAAGCTTTAAAGGGCCCTGGCAACCCCCGCAATTAAAACCCCCTAAAATTTGGGAGCGTGGGGGGGGGGAGGGGGAACATTTAAATGGGTTTTAACCAGCTTGACAATCTCTTTCTGAGGCCGGGGCCAAATTTAAACAAATTCAAAAAACAATTGAAAAAAAAACAGTAAAATAAAAAAAACCCAAAACATTTTTTAGAAGGATTTAAAAATTTTTTTAAAAACCCTCCCGGGTATACAAAACTAAAAAAAAGGGACCCCCGAGGGGAGTATCTGGGCAGGGCTTCCCAAATTAAAAAAAAAGGGCCAGATCAGCAAGTCTGACGCCACGGCGGGAAGGTTTAAAAAATTGAAAAAATCAAAATACGACGAAAAAAAAAACATTCTGGTGACCTAAAATGAAATAAAAACAGACTTCCTACCAAAAAGTAAAAAAAAAAGTTTAAGGGTAAAAGGAATCCAGCCAGTTCAAAAAAAAGGTCTGATCAGATGATTTAAAAAAAAATTTGTTTTTTTTAGAAGGCAGGCACCAGTACTTAACCAACCGGGGGGGATGGGATCCCCCGTTTTAAATTTCCTTGGCTCGAAACGGGAAACCAACAAGGGGCCGACAACCCGGTTAACAGGGGGGGAAAGGAGGGGAAAGGGGGAAATACCCCCTTTGGGACTGTTGCCCGGGCCTCTTTTTGGTGAAAAAAAAAGGGTAAACATTTCCTGGGTTTGCCCCGTCAGAGGCAATTTTCTAAAAATTTTTTAAAAAATAAAAAAATTTCAGAAAAAAAAGGCAACTTTAAAAAAAAGTAAAAAGTAAAAAAAAATGTATAAAACCAAAAGCTAACAAAAAACTAAAAGGAAAAAACGAAGCAAAAATAATAAAAAAAAAGGGGCCCCCTAATTGTAAAAAAATAAAGAAACTTGAACCAAAAATTTCACAAAGTTTTAAAAACCACAAAAAAGAAAAAATTGGTGACAAAAAAAAAACTTTCTTTTAAAAGGGTTTTCCGAAATTTTAAATAAAATAGAAAAAGTAATTACAGAAAACTTCATTTAAAAGGGGGAAACATCAAAAAGGGAAAAAAATTAAAAAAAAAGATTTAAAAAAAAAAAAGAAACGGGGCGACGGGAAACGTCCGGGCCTCCGGCCGGGGACACCCCGAACGGGGGGAAAAGGGGGGAGGGGCGCCGCTGCGGAGGGGGCGGGGAGCAGCTTTCTGGCCCCCTTCAATACGCCTTTTTTTTTTGGGGGCGGGGGCCGCTTTCACCCCAATGAAAGCAGTTGTTATCAAAATTTGGGTAAAAGGACCACACACAAATTTAATTTCCCAAATTGGTTTAGAATTGTGATAATACAGCATGAAATTTGTTTTTCATTTAGGCACACCCCACAAACCACAACACCCCCCCCACAATTTTTTTAATAATATATTTTATTATTTTAATATAAATATATATGTGGGGGTGTGGTGTGTGTGTGTGGTGGTGGGGTTATTTTATATTTATAATATGTATACATATATATACATATATTTTAATGTGTGGGGATTTGTGTGTGTGTTGATCATATACTATTTTACATACATATAAATATTTATAATATTATATTTTAATATGTGTGTGTTGTGGTGGTGGGGGTGTGTGGGGGGAGTGTGTGTGTGGGGGTGAAGGGCAGACAAACCCTTTATATACAAAATTTTTATTAAAAGGGATAGCCCATCTAGTAAAAATTTTGTGTTTTAATAGGTTTGCCCAATATATATATATATATTATATATATAAATATATAATATTTATATATATATATTAATACATTAAAATACAACTGTAAATATATTTTATATATTATTTTAATAGAATAAATTTTATATATAAAAATTATATATATATTGGTGTGGTGTGTGTGTGGGGTGGGGTGGGGGTTTTGGGGGGTGTGGGGGTGTGTATTTTTTATATATTTTTAATGGTTTATATAATTATATTTATAATATTATTATATATTAATATATGTGTTGGTGTGGGTGTGGGGTGTGTGTGGGGGGTGTGTGGGTGTGGGGGGTTGGCGTGTGGTGTTGAAACATATATGTATATATATATACTTTACATAATGTATAAAAAAATATTTAATAAATTTAATATTTTATATATATATAAAATTTTATATATAAATATACCACACCCCACATAAACCCCCACCAACACCCCACACAAAAAGGGTTATATTAATATATATAAATATATATTTTTTAAATTTAATATAATATATTTTATAAAATATATAAACACCGCACACAACACTTTAAAGTAAAATTTATATCCATATAAAAATATATAATATATTTTTAATATATTAATAATAATTATGTTTATATTTATATAATGTGGGGTGGGTTTGGTGTGTGTGGTGGTGTGGGGTGTGTGGGTGTGTGGTGTTGTGTGTGTACTTTTACATAGTTTATATATTTTTTTAATATTTTTAAAATTATATAAATATATTTATTATATTTTAAGAAAGGTATATAATATATTTATATATATTTTAAGGGGTATGAAATAATAAATATATATAAATTTTCATATTTATTTTTATATATTATATATCCCTTAAATGTGTGGGGGTGTAATATATAATAAAATTTTTTAATATATATAATAATAAAATTATATATAAATTCATAACGCTTTATAAAAGAATATATATATATATATAATATATATATAGAATTAAAATAAAATTATGGGGGGGGTTTTTGGTGTGTGGGGGTGTGGGGGTTGTGTGGGGTTGTTAAAATATATAGGGAATAAATTTTTAAAACTTAAAAAATTTTTACTTTATACTTACTATATTAAATATAAAATTTATTTTTTAAAATTTTAATATATATATATATATATTTATAATTTTACACACACAAAACACACACCACGCACACACCACCAATATGTATATAATAAAATATATAAATTTTTAAAATATATTTTATATAAATTTTAAATTTATATAAATATAAATATATATATTATATATATTTTATAAGGGGGTGTGTGGTTGGGGGGGGTTTTGGGTGGGGGTTTTTGGGGGGGGGGTGGTTACATCTTTTTTAAATTATTTTAATTTTTCAATTTAGATTTATAAAATAAAATATTTTTGGGTTGGTATGTAGGGATGTAAAATATTAATAATAAAATATATTCATAATTTATATGTATATTTATATAACATATTATGGGTTTTGGATATATATATATATAATTTTTAATTATATAATAAATTTAAATATTTTTAAAATATAAATATATAATATATCATATACGCATATACAAATAATAATAAAAAATATATATAATTTAATTTTATATATTATTTATAAAATTAAATTGTGGTGGGTTGGGGGTGGGGTGGGGTGTGGGTGGGGGTTTTGGGGTGGGTGTGGGGGAAATAATGCAAAAATTACACACAAAAATTTGGGTTTATATATTATTTTTTAAAATAAAATAAATATATATAAAATAAATTTAAAATTTTAATTCATTATCCCAAAAATTAAAAGAAAAAATTCCAAAAAAAGAAAAAAAAAAAATCAAGTTTATTTTCAACCTCATATAAATGTGCCAAAGTAAACTTCCAACAAAGTTCCTTAAACTTTTTGAAAAGGCAAATAAAAATTTTAAAAGGGGAGGAAAAATTGGTTTTTTGTTTTTTTTACAATTCTAAGACCATAACAACAAACAATTTTTCCCCAGACAGTTTGGTGCTTGAGAAGATTAACAATAGACGGTGATCTTAATTTTATTTTAAAAATTAAAGGTCAAGGTAAATCGTTTGAATACGCGTGCTTTCGGAGGTTTTGGCAGCACCATCGCCAAACCCTTAATGGGCTCGCCGAAAGGGAAACGGCGCAACCCCCCCCAAGCCTCCGGAAATTTTCCGTGGTGTGAAAGGAATAAGAATTAATAGCGAAAATCGGGGGGTTTTAATTGTTTTTTGAAAAAACATACAAATTTAATTTTTTTAATATTTATAAAATTTTTAAATTTTTAATATTAATATTATAAAAAATTTTAAAAATTTTTAAATATAATATATAATATTATGATTATATTATTATATTTTTTAATAATAATTTTATATATTATGTGGGTGTGTGTGGGGGTACATATAAAAAACTAACAAATATTTTTTAAAAAATTTATAATATAAATTAATTTTATGTTTATATAAAAATTTATTTAATATATTTTAATAAGTATTATTTTAAATTTTATAATATTTTTTATATAATATTAAGGGTTGTGGTTGTTGGTGGTGGGGTGTGGGGGGGTTTGGGGTGTTGTAATTGTATATATAGTATATTAGTATTTTTGTTTATATATATATAAAAATATATATAATTTTTAATTAATACCCAAAACCACACACACCACACACACAACCACACACAACCAAAAGTATATATAATATATTTTATATATATATATATATATATATGTTTATATTATGTATATATATATATATATATATTTTATATAAATAATATATATATTTATATTAAATTGCGATGTGTTGTGTGTAGGTAGTATTTTTTAAATAAAAATATATTTTTTAAATATATATATATAATTAAATATTTTATTTCATACATTTTTTCTTACCCCCCCCCCACACACAAAATTTATATAATATATTTATTTTATAAATATAAAATTATTAATATAAATTTATATATATTTTATTTTTATATAAAAGATATAAAATATATTTAGGGATATAAATTATAAAAAATATTATATATTTATAATATTATATAATAAAAGGGGGAGAAAATTTTAAAATTTTTAATATATTTTATTTTTTTTAATATATATATTTATTTTTATTGGTGTTAGTTTTTGTATATTTTAAAAATTTATATATTATATATATATTTTATATTTTTTGAATAATTCACACCGGTGGGTGTGTGTTGTAAACATATATAGATGTATGTTGTGGGTATTTTATATACATATGTGTGTATATGTGTTTGCCCTTATTATATATATTATAATTATTTATATTTAAAATATATATATTATATGCATTAAATATAATTTTATTAATAAAAATTATATTTATATTTTTTAATTTTATATAAAGTTTTATGTGCGTGAGGGGGGGGGGGGGGGGAAATGGGGTGTATGTTTTTGGGGGGGATGCATTCAAAATGATACAAAATAATTTAATGTCACCTGCGGGTTACTTTACAGGGCCCTGGGACGTAAATGGCGTTGACAGTTTTAGGAGAGGGGGAATTTTCTGAGGAGGGGTATTTGCCCCCTTTTGAGTCGGGTAAAACTGCTCACCGCTTGGTATAATAAAGGGGGCACCTCTTCCACTGTCGTTACAAGGGTCTGGACGGAAAAAAGGTCAGCGAAAAAAAAAAAAAAAAAAAAAAAAAAAAAAAAAAAAACTTGTTTTCAAAGATTTTTTTTAACTTGCCTTAAATTTTAAAACCCCTTTCCCTTGCGGCACAAAAAAAACCCGTATTGATGTAACCCCAAAAATATGATCGTAAGAAAAAAGCGGAAAAGAGATGAATTTTTCAAAACACAAGAGTTTAAATTTAAAAAACACCTTGTGTTGTAAAATTTTCAGTCCTTTTAACCACTTTTTACCCCATTTGTCCATGAACTCCCCCGGGTCGACTATAGCTCCCAATAGATGGGGCAAGAAACCTTTACCTTGTTTGAAGGGGTCGCTTTGAGCTGGTAGTGTGACGTACGGGCTTCGTCGAGCTGGGTTAAAACGGGGAGTTTAAAAACGGCGTGTGGGGTTTACCACCCCCGTTGGAATGGGGCATTCAAAAAAGGAAGGTAAAACGGGCTGATACAAATCAAATATTTGTTTTCGGGGGGGCATATATATAATAATATTTAAAAATTTATATATAATTTAACATATATATAACATATTTATAGTAACATAAATATCAAATATTAATCTACAATATATTTACCATAATATATATTTAATAATTTTTTATATAACTAGTTTTCCAAAGCCCTTCATGTTTCCCCCCTACATAAAAACGCCAAAGAAAAGGGGCACATAGGACAGAATATTGGAGCCTGAAGATTTGACACCCTCATTATTTCCCAAAGTTTTTCACCCCCCCTACCTTTTCCCTTTGCCACAGCGACACTTTAAATAAAATTAAAGGCAAACTCCCCTTCCTCCCGCTGACCCATAACCGGGGCCCTGCGGCTTGGCCGCGACCCCCAACCCCCGGAACACGGAACTTGTTGGGGAAAGGGGGGGGGTTTTTAAACGACATTTAAAGATTTTACTTTAATAGGGGTGTTTAAAATCAGAAATAGAGGGTTTAAATACAGTTAAATGAGGGTTTAAAGCAAATAGCACTAGGTGGGTAGGATCTTGGGGCCTTTTTCTCCATCCACTTTCTTAAAGATTTTTAAAAAGCAAGTGTTTTGACCGGGATAAATAATATATATATATTTTTTTTATATAATTATTTTTTTTAATATTTTTTATTAAAATAATTTTTTAATATATATTATATTTTATAAATTCATTCCCGTGATTATAAATTTTATTTATATATATATATATAAAATATTCATCAATTATTATATACATATTATATATATATTATTTATATATAAATATTAAAATTATATTTATTTGTAGATGACAAGATATATATCTATATATTATTTTTAATATCATTATAAAATAATTTTAAAATTTAAATCCATTTATGAAAATATAAACAATATATGTATATATAGTTATATATATATTTATGTATATTACAAAAAATACATACATATTTAACACATAATTAATATAAATAAATAATATTATATATAATTTAATGTATCTATTATGTTTTTAATAATTTTAAAAAAACCCATATTTTATAATAAATATAATTATATATTTTTGTTTTTAATATACATATTTTATATAACATAATATAATATATTATATATGTTTAAATTTATAAACAAATATCTTTATCTATATATTATCTAATATAAAAAATTTAAAAATTTAATATTTTTTAAAAATTATAAATTTATTTATAATATAAAATTTAAAATAAAACTAGAAGAAATTTTTTTAAAAATATCTTAAATAAAATTTATATACAATATATATATACTTATTTTAAATATTCAAAATTAATTTTAATATATATATATTAAAATATTTTGTGTGGGGTGTTGGGTTGTGTTGGGCGGGGGTTTTTGGGTGGTGGGGGGTGTGTGTTGGTGGGTAGCGTGTGGGGTGTGTTGGGGGTTAGTGTCGTATGTGTTCGGGAACGACATATTTTTTTAATATTATATTTATTTTATTTATAATTATTAATTTTTTAAGGGGTTTTAAAATAAAAATTTATATATTAATATATTTAAATATATGTATGGTTTAAAATTATATAAATATTTATTAAAATTTAGATAAAATTTAAACCGCCCACACCCCAAAATTATTATATGTATCAGTATAATATATAAAATTTTATATGTAGAGATAAAATATTATATAATTTATATATATATATAAAATTGTCTATAATAATAATTATTTATATGTTTTGTATGATTATGGGGCATGGGGTGTGGGGTGTGGGTGGGGGGGTGTTTGGGGGGTGTGTGGTTAGGGGTGTGTGTGTGTTGGGGGGGGGGGGGGGGGGGGGGGTACACTTAAAAGTACACCCCTTTTGTTCCGATCATGGCTGTCAACGGATCCTGTCCCCGCGAAAAAATTTGAAATTTTCCTTTTAGGGGGGGGGTTGGTCACGGACGGGGCGAAATCAGAGGGCCCCAAAACTGCCAAAAACCCCCGCAAGAATGCACGAAAAGTAAAAGAACAGACAAATAAAAACGTTTCACCCACTCAGAAAAAAATTTCGAAGAAAAAATTGCCCAAAAAGATTCATTTAAAGCCTTTTTTTGTTTTTTTTTGAATGACGAGAAAAAAGAATTTTTTGGCCCCCCCGAGGGAGGCTTGGGTTTTTTGCGGCTTTCAATTTTACGAGATGTCTTCTTATGCATGACGCAGACCGTCCGCGGTATTAGTACCAGGTTCTACGACGCTCGCGGAAAGCTTATTACTCCACCGGGTCCAGGTTTGGTTTTACCCGCAAAAAACCCTTTTTGAAGAAAAAGCGCAAATAGATCGCGTTGCTGGGGTGTTAACGAAGCCTTTTTTTCCATATCTCCCATCTCCCACTAATGTGTATAACACCACACACCACCACACTAAACACACCACAAAAAATAAAATATATATTATATATATATTTTAAAAATTTTTAATATAATTATTATATACATATAATTTTAAAATATTATAAAATTATAGGGGTTTATTTTTGCTTTTAACTTAGCACCCCACACCCCACCAACAAACAACACACACACCACACACCCCACACCCCCAACACACCACA
>NW_028234533.1:7500-9453 GCF_977035675.1 Penaeus japonicus | reverse complement strand
AAACTTGACAATGAAAAGGGACAAACGCAACTTGACTCTTCGAGTTGATAGTTAATGAATAGTCTAAAAAGAAGTCACAAAAGAATGAAGAGTGATTAGATAAATATCAATGAAACATAGAAAAAAATAATAATAGCAATAAAAGTTGGAGGGTTTGTCCGCAGAGTAGGACTAAAATTCCCAGCAGAGAAACAAGCAAACGCTACACAATGGAGGTGATATATTTAATTGAAGAAGAATTATCTCGTACAGTGTGCGACAGAAACTAATTATTTTATCATTGTTATCATTCATTCACTCAATAGAAAACCTTTCTAGAAATCCATATGTCGATGATGATTGTATGCTACCTGACCATGTACATTAGCATCCCTTGTTATTACTCTACAGATTCACTGATTTTCTTTAACATGCAAAACATCTGATATATATGCATATATTCATAAAAATGTAACCTCTCAATTCTGAACTATATGAATATAAATCTGATATTCTATCTGACTTTCACTGACCCGCTGACGTCCATCAATGGGCCCCCGAGGGTTCCATGGACCACAAAATAAGAAACCATGACTCAAGGATTTAGAAGAACTTCTAAGACTTCTTCTATAACTTCTTCTAAGTTATCAGTTTTCTAGAGTCAAGTTACGTGATTTTTTTCTCTCTTATCAATAGTTTAATTATTTTCTACAAAAATATGAGTCTGTAAATATAAAAGAAAAAATAACACATTTTAGTAGATTAAATAATTATCAAAGTGTAAATAATTGTCACTTCAGCAGACAGTGATGTAGCTATTTGTTACACTCGATATTTAGGCCTACTTGTTGAAAACTTTGCAAAACAAATCTTGGATATGTAAAGAAATTAATAAATGAAAAGAAACATGACCTCATCTAACGTGCAATACATATAAGACTTGCTTTAACAGGATATTTTGGGATTCGTTGAAATGAACGGTGAAGCCGCATGCAGTTGGAATGTATTGAAGGAATACTGTATTATCATAATAAACATTAAGTGGACTCTGTATTGGCATCTATAAACTTTTTGATCTCAGAACCAGAGATAAAAAGAACCATCCATCGAGTACATTCCTTCAAGATGTTCACTTTTTTTTAAAATATATTTTCTTTACTTCTTAGGCGTCTCGAGGGAAACTAGTAGGCATCTTCTTTGTGTTCCTCATTTTGATAATTCTCCAGTGCCAAGAAGGATGATTTCCCGTCTCGAGTGTTAGGTCAGGTCACAAGTGGCATCGTTTCCTGAGAGCTCTCCCTGCCGCCGACCCGTCAACATCACCTCTTACAGCAAGCTGCCTAGGAAGCTCCACTTGCTCAGCTTCTGGTGGTCGGAATCTCTCCTGATAATGGAGTTCCCGCGAATATCACATTTGGATCTTGTTTGAATCTTGTAATTCGAGTGAAATCCATTCGAGTGCCTATTTGACGAATCACTGATTTCTAAAATTGTATTCAAGACTCTGCGAAGGCTTTTATATGACTGAAAAATATGATGATAACTAGAGGTAAGTTGCAAAATCGCTTGCACATTTTGCAACTGTTATATTGCTGAAAGGGAGAAAAGTCTTCTCTTTATGTAGTTGCGTAATACGTTGCTTACCAAGAACATTTATTTTGCATTGCAATATTGTGTTGGGAACTGATGTGTGATTTTTTTTGTTCTTTTCGTTTTCAAATTTCCAGCAACAATATGGGAAAAATTCCCAAAATTTACGAGTTGACCTACCCCACCCTAGTGGGAAAATAGTTGTAGTAAATGTAGTAAATGCCGAAAAGCACTGACTTGTTTAATTAAAACTAAATACTTTTCTGAAAAATGAATATAAATATCCGCAGGCTATAAACTTCCAAATACACTTCTAGTCTTACGTAGTTGAAAGTTTCATTTATTCAGTATGGCTTCAGGAAATCTCTACTAAAGCATAATTAC
>NW_028234532.1:7500-9941 GCF_977035675.1 Penaeus japonicus | reverse complement strand
TTTACAAAACACAATCCCAAACATACTATTATGCTGTATGTGTTGATGTTTGCTTCCGACTTAAACTTAGACAGTGCAAAAAGCTAGACACATTCACATAAAATACGGGGTACAAGCATTCACAACCATACGTAGATTACACGCAATACAAGTATAATCTATAAGGGACCTTCCACCTCTCTACACCCACCCCCACCTACATGCTTCAAACCTCTCCTTCTCCCACAAGCAGTCACGCCGCACAAACGCACTTCTTGCTTTCAGGACACGCAGAGACATTGACCAAAGCAAAAGCGGGTGGGGGGTTACATGAAAAGCCCTCTTTGACTTAATTATTACAAGGAGCGACAATGAGAAGGATGGTTGCAGTTAAGGTGATGAAACCAATGTTTTTTCCCAAGAGGAGAGAAACTTCTAGATGAAGGAGAGGCAGTCATATGCCGCTCCTGCCTCTCTCTTCCTCTCTTTCGACCTCTCTTCGCAGCACTCTCGTTCGTGCCCTCGTGCCCCTCTCTCCTTTTCTTCTCTAGTCCGCCTCTTCATCTCCTCCTCCTCTCTTTTTCTCTCTATTTTTCTCTTTCTCTTCTCGCCCTATCGCTTCTCCTCATCGCCTCCTCTCTCTTCCTCTCTTCGCCTCTCTTATCTTCGCTTCGCTCTATTTTCTTCGGTCTCTCTCTTGTCTCCTCTTCCTTCTTACGCATTCTTCGCCTCTCTCTTTCCTCCCTCTTCGCCTTTTTTTTTTTTTCTTCCTTCATCGCCTTGTCTTCTCCTTTCTCGCCTCTCTCTCGCTTCCTTCCTTACCTCTCTTTCCTCATTTTGCTCTCGATCTTCCTCTCTTCGCCTCTCCTATCCTTCCTGTCTATCGCTTCTATCTTCTCCCTCCTCTTTCGCTTATCTCATATCCTCTCCCTCGCCTCTCTCTACTCCTCTTTTTTCTTCCCCCCCCTCTTTCTCCCCCCTTTTACTTCTATCTGTCCTTCCCCTCCTCTCTTATTTTCTTCGGCCCTATCACTTCGAAATCTTTTTCTTCCCCTCTTTCTTCCTTTTCTTTCTGTTCTTCTTTTTTTCTTTTTTTTTTTTCCCTCTTTTTTTTTTTTTTTTTTTTTTTTTTTTTTTTTTTTTCTTTTTTTTTTTCTTCCTTCTTTTTTTTTTTTTTTTTTTTCCATTCTTTTCTTTTTTTCTTTCTTTTTTTCTTTTTCTTTTTTTTATTTTTTCTCTTTCCTTTTTTTCTCTTTTTTTTTTTTTCTTTTTCTCTTTTTCTTCTCTCTCCCCTCCTCCCCTCTTCTCCTCTCTCTTCTATTTTTCCACTCTTTCTGCTGTCTACCCTTCCTTAATTCCTCTTTTTAGCGCGCGCTCTGCGCTTCTCCTCCTCTTTTCCCTTTTTTCCTATGCTAATTCAATCTCTACTTCGTGGACTTGTGTTGGGATGGTGCTGAATAAAGGGTGGATTTTGTTGGGAAGATGATGGTGGTTTTGTGGTAGACTGGAATGGCCGACACTGATGATGATGTAATCATGCAGAGGATTTTGATGATGATGAAGATGATTGTGGTAGATCGGAGGAGACTAGTGATGATGGTTGGGGTTGATTGTTGTATAATGATGGTGCTGTGATTATGTTGGTGCATTTTGTTGGTGATTGTAGTAGGTATGTAAGGAAGTTGAGGTAAAGCGATAATGGTGAATCATGGTTCTAAATCTTTCTTCATTTTATCCATACTCTATGTTTTACTCACTGTACTCTCTCTTACCCCTCCTTATTTCTTTCACCCCACTTCTTCTCCCTTCCTTCGTAATTATCTCCCCCTATAACCCTCTTCGTTCCCCTTTCTCCCCTTCTCTCTTTTCCTCCCTCCTACAATGACACTTCCTTCCCTACATTCTCCGTCCATCTATTTTCTCTTTTTTCTCCTCCCACCTCTCGTCCTCCCTCCCGTTCCCCTCCCTCTCCCTCCTTTCTCATCCGTGCCTTCCTCTCTTCTTCCTCTCTTACTCTCTCCTCACCCTTCCCCTCCTTTATTTTATCCTTTCTCCCATCCCTCTTCTTCCATCCTTCCTTCCCTCTATCTGTTATCCTTCTATCTCACATTTATGATCTCAGAAAATTTACCAATTAGTAAGCAAGGAGCGAGTGAAGTCCTATAACCTTCTGAGGAGGGACCAAGACCTAGTATTCGATCTGCTCAAACTTCCTTAGTTTATAGGGACTTTGTAGGTGAATGCTTCGTTTCGGTCCGTCTTTCTTTATCGATTGTATCTATCTCTATATCTTATATATATAGAGAATATCTACATCTATATTATATTTCTATCAAATCTACTTCTATATTTATACCTTTCCTAGATCTATACCTTTACCTTTTTCTTGATCTTTTTTTTAAATCTATATATATATTCAATTTACACACACACCACACAGTGTATGTATATATACATCGAAT
>NW_028234531.1:0-6376 GCF_977035675.1 Penaeus japonicus | reverse complement strand
TTGAGTAGGGGGGGGAAGGAAGCTGGGGGAACTGGGACTGGGGAAAAGGGGAGAGAGGCCTGAGTAAGAGGAAGGAAAGCGGGGGGAAAGGGAAACGGGAAAGGAAACGGGAGAAGAGCCCCCCTTAGGTAAGAGGGAAGGAAGTGGGGGAACCCGGGGGAACTGGAATGGGAAGGAGGCCTTAGAGTAAGGAGGGAGGAAAAGCTGAGGAAATGGGAACTGGAGGAAAGGGAGAAGAGGCCTTAGCAGTAAGGAGGGAAGGAAAGCTGAGGGGAATGGGAACTGGAGGAAAGGAAAGAGAGGCCTTAGAGTAAGGAGGGAAGGAAAGTGAGGGACTGGGATCTGGAGAAGGGAGAAGAGAGGCCTTGAGAAAGGAGGGAAGGAAGCTGAGGAACGGGGAACTGGAACTGGGGAAAGGAGAAGGAGGCCCTTAGAGTAAGGGGGGAAGGAAAGCTGGGGGAAAACTAAAAACCCGGAGGAAAGAGAAGAGAGGCCTTAGAGTAAGGGGGAAAGGAAGTGAGGGAGGGGAAACCCTGAGGAAAGGGAGAAGAGGGGGCCAAAGAGTAGAGGAAGGAAAGCTGGGAAACTGAAATGGGAATGGAGGAAGGGAGAAGGGGCCCCCAAAGAGAAGGGGGAAGAAAGCTGGGGGAAACTGGAAGGGAGAAGGGGAAAAGAGGGCCTTAGGTAAGGAGGAGGAAGCTAGGGAATGGGAACTGGGGAAGGGGAAGAGGCCTTAGAGTAAGGAGGGGAAGGAAAGCTGAGGGAACTGGGAACTGGGAACTGGAGTGAAGGGAGAAGAGAGGCCTTAGAGTAAGGAGGGGAAGGAAAGCTGAGGGAACTGGGAACTGGAGTGAAGGGAGAAGAGAGGCCTTAGAGTAAGGAGGGAAGGAAAGCTGAGGGAACTGGGAACTGGAGGAAAGGGAGAAGAGAGGCCTTAGAGTAAGGAGGGAAGGAAAGCTGAGGGAACTGGGAACTGGGAACTGGAGGAAAGGGAGAAGAGAGGCCTTAGAGTAAGGAGGGGAAGGAAAGCTGAGGGAACTGGGAACTGGAGGAAAGGGAGAAGAGAGGCCTTAGAGTAAGGAGGGAAGGAAAGCTGAGGGAACTGGGAACTGGGAACTGGAGGAAAGGGAGAAGAGAGGCCTTAGAGTAAGGAGGGAAGGAAAGCTGAGGGAACTGGGAACTGGGAACTGGAGGAAAGGGAGAAGAGAGGCCTTAGAGTAAGGAGGGGAAGGAAAGCTGAGGGAACTGGGAACTGGGAACTGGAGGAAAGGGAGAAGAGAGCCCTTAGAGTAAGGAGGGAAGGAAAGCTGAGGGAACTGGGAACTGGGAACTGGAGGAAAGGGAGAAGAGAGCCCTTAGAGTAAGGAGGGGAAGGAAAGCTGAGGGAACTGGGAACTGGGAACTGGGAACTGGAATAAGGGAGAAGAGAGGCCTTAGAGTAAGGAGGGAAGGAAAGCTGAGGGAACTGGGAACTGGAGGAAAGGGAGAAGAGAGCCCTTAGAGTAAGGAGGGGAAGGAAAGCTGAGGGAACTGGGAACTGGAGGAAAGGGAGAAGAGAGGCCTTAGAGTAAGGAGGGAAGGAAAGCTGAGGGAACTGGGAACTGGGAACTGGAGGAAAGGGAGAAGAGAGGCCTTAGAGTAAGGAGGGGAAGGAAAGCTGAGGGAACTGGGAACTGGAGGAAAGGGAGAAGAGAGGCCTTAGAGTAAGGAGGGGAAGGAAAGCTGAGGGAACTGGGAACTGGGAACTGGAGGAAAGGGAGAAGAGAGGCCTTAGAGTAAGGAGGGGAAGGAAAGCTGAGGGAACTGGGAACTGGGAACTGGAGGAAAGGGAGAAGAGAGGCCTTAGAGTAAGGAGGGGAAGGAAAGCTGAGGGAACTGGGAACTGGAGGAAAGGGAGAAGAGAGCCCTTAGAGTAAGGAGGGAAGGAAAGCTGAGGGAACTGGGAACTGGAGGAAAGGGAGAAGAGAGGCCTTAGAGTAAGGAGGGGAAGGAAAGCTGAGGGAACTGGGAACTGGGAACTGGAGGAAAGGGAGAAGAGAGGCCTTAGAGTAAGGAGGGAAGGAAAGCTGAGGGAACTGGGAACTGGGAACTGGAGGAAAGGGAGAAGAGAGCCCTTAGAGTAAGGAGGGAAGGAAAGCTGAGGGAACTGGGAACTGGGAACTGGAGGAAAGGGAGAAGAGAGCCCTTAGAGTAAGGAGGGAAGGAAAGCTGAGGGAACTGGGAACTGGGAACTGGAGGAAAGGGAGAAGAGAGCCCTTAGAGTAAGGAGGGAAGGAAAGCTGAGGGAACTGGGAACTGGAGGAAAGGGAGAAGAGAGGCCTTAGAGTAAGGAGGGGAAGGAAAGCTGAGGGAACTGGGAACTGGAGGAAAGGGAGAAGAGAGGCCTTAGAGTAAGGAGGGAAGGAAAGCTGAGGCGCGATGCCTGTAAAAGGAAATAAGTAGGAGGTGAAAGTAGGGGGGCGAGACCCCTTGCTTGGTGGTTTGGTGGTTTAAGGTCACATCAGCAGGTGTGGGGGATGGCTGGGGGTGGGGGGGGTCGTAGTCGTGGCTGGCGGGTCCGGCACTTCAGTCTCGCTGCAGGTGTAGTCAGCAGAATAAATATGTACATAGGTATATGTATGTACATAAATAAAATAAAATAAAAGCTAAAAAGCTAGCTAATACCTATATTTTTTTTATCGCCTGCTATTGTCCGGTTCGTGGGGGGAATCCCCGCGAGGCGGACCTTCCGCAGGTGAGACCCTCGACTGCCGGCCGGTTCAGTGGGTCGCTCTTTTCTTTTTGTTTGTTTTTATAATGGTTTGTAAAAGGGGGTAAATTCACGCCCTTTTTAGTAAATAACATAAGTGAACAAATAAAGTAAGTGAACAGCTGATAACGAAGAACAAATAATAAACGAGAGCGAATAATGAACGAAGAAAATTAGTGAGCGAGAACAAATAATAAATGCGAGGCGAGGGATGGCGCGAGAGAATGAATGGGCGAATGAATGGAAGGCGTGGGAGAGGTGAGGAGGAGGAGGAGGAGGAGGAGGAGGAGGAGGAGGAGGGGGAGGAGGAGGGGGAGGGGGAGGGGGGGGAGGGGGGGGAGGAGGGGGAGGAGGAGGAGGAGGAGGAGGAGAAGGAGGAGGAGGAGGAGGAGGGGGGGGGGAGGAGGAGGGAGGAGGAGGAGGAGGAGGAGGAGGAGAAGGAGGAGGAGGGGAGGGGGAGGAGGAGGAGGAGGAGGGGAGGAAGGAGGAGGAGGGGGAGAGGAGGAGGAGGAGGAGGGAGAAGGAGGAGGAGGAGGAGGGGGGGGGGAAGGGGGGGGGGGGAGGGGGGAGGAGGAGGAGGGGGAGGGGGAGAAGGAGGAGGAGAGAGAGGGAGGGGAAGGGGAGGAGGAGGAGGGGGAGGAGGAGGAGGAGGAGGGAGGAGGAGGGAGGAGGGAGGAGGGGGAGGAGGAGGAGGTGCATCCCGTCGTGCGCCGCCCTGGGCCTCTCCCGCCCTTCGGGCTGTCGTTGCATGAGGCGGACACGCTGCTGTGGGTTGCGTGAACGATACATTTCGAAATTGGGCGAAGGACAGGCGGTGGGGAGCGTTCTCTCGCCTTCGCTCACTCGAGGTGGGCGGGGCGTGAACGATACATTTCGAAATTGGGCGAAGGACAGGCGGTGGGGAGCGTTCTCTCGCCTTCGCTCACTCGAGGTGGGCGGGGCGTGAACAATACATTTCGAAATTGGCGAAGGACAGGCGGTGGGGAGCGTTCTCTCGCCTTCGCTCACTCGAGGTGGGCGGGGCGTGAACGATACATTTCGAAATTGGGCGAAGGACAGGCGGTGGGGAGCGTTCTCTCGCCTTCGCTCACTCGAGGTGGGCGGGGCGCGAGTCGCGTGCTTCCACCTTGCGCCGAAAATGGTATATTTGAAATGTTACGTTCTATGAGGCTGAGGGCTCTCGGGACCTCGTTAGGATCCGCGGTTGTTGTGTCGTGAGGTGTTCGCAGAGAGAGCTTCGACGCGCCGCTGACACCTCTGCTAACAGCCGTCCAATGAAGGCAGGTATACACGCGCTCGGCCGCTCCGCCTCCCCTGAAGGAAGGAGTGGCTTCGCTGATCCAGTCGGGGACCAATCAGAAGCGAGACGGTTTGTTTACAAACAAGCCTTGCGCAATGGACGTTGGAGGAGAGGCACAGATGCCCGCTCGTGCATTCGTGATGGCAACACGAACTGTCCAGCGCACATTGTAGATCCAGCGGAGTGTTCTATTCTGGATGACCTGTAGTTTCTTTTTGTTCGAGTGTGCGGCGAGTGTAAGTGTAAGTGGAGCGTAAGTGAGAAGTGGTAATATAAGTGAAGGTTTGAAAATGTTCGTTAAAAAGGGGGTGGGGTTGATGTGGATAGATCTAGGAGTACATTTCGACAGATATATGACGTTTGAATCCCATGTTGATAATATACATAGAAAGGTAATGGGAACATTAATATATCTTAATCATATAAAAAATCAAATCCCTACAGAAACAAAGACATGGATGTTCAAACTCTAGCATAAGAATTATTAAATTATTGTAGTAAATATTTGGGGCTTCTACTAACAAAACCTAATGCAGAAGCCACAAGAATACTCAAAACTTCTTGCTGCTAAAGCAGTGGCATTGGTAATGTTAGAAAGTTCGATCAATTCACCCCACACATTATTCAACTTACAATGGTTAAAAACTTCAAGCCTCAAATGCAGTTATGAAACATGTTTTTTTATTCATAAAATCATCATGGGAATTATCAACATTGGATCCTGCATTTACAAATGTGGGGAACACATCATGTGTTCGAACTCGACAAGTAAATTTTCTATATGTCAAGAGATCACACACAGAAATAGGGTTACGGCAAATGCTAATACGTGGACCCATGGCCTGGAACCTACTACCTCATAATGTTAAAGACATCACTAATCTAAATAAATTCAAAACAAAATTAAAAGAACATTTCCTAAATTGTCAGTTGTGACATCATATTAAACAGATGTATTGTATATATGTATTAAGAATAACCATTGTATTTTATGGAATAAAGTTTTTGAATTTGAATTTGAACTCTCTCTCTCTCTCTCTCTTACTCCCATCCACCTCATTCATCCTCTCTCTCTCTCTCATCCACCTCATTCATTCTCTCTGTCCCTCCCTCCCTCCCATCCACCTCATTCATCCTCTCTCTCTCTCCCTCCCTCCCTCCCTCCCTCCCTCCCTCACCTCCCATCCACCTCATTCATCCTCCCTATCTCTCTCTCCCTCCCTCCCATCCACCTCATTCATCCTCTTTCTCCCTCCCTCCCATCCACCTCTTCCATCCTCTCTCTCCCTCCCTCCCTCCCTTATTAATCCTCTCCCTCCCCCACCTCCTATCCACCTCATTCATCCTCCCTCTCTCTCTCCCTCCCTCCCATCCACCTCATTCATCCTCTCTCTCCCTCCCTCCCTCCCATCAACCTCATTCATCCTCTCTCCCTCCCTCCCATCCACCTCATTCATCTTCTCCCTACCTCCCTCCCTCCCATCCACCTCATTCATCCTCTCCCTCCCTCCCATCCACCTCATTCATCCTCTCCCTCCCTCCCATCCACCTCATTCATCCTCTCCCTCCCTCCCATCCACCTCATTCATCCTCTCCCTCCCTCACCTCCCATCCACCTCATTCATCCTCCCTCTCTCTCTCCCTCAATCCCATCCACCTCATTCATCCTCTCTCTCCCTCCCTCCCTCCCATCCACCTCATTTATCCTCTCTTCCTCCCTCCCATCCATCTCATTCATCCTCTCTCTCTCTTTTCCACCTCATTCATCCTCTCTCTCCCTCCCTCCCTCCCATCCACCTCATTCATCCTTCCTCTCTCTCTCTCCCTCCCTCCCATCCACCTCATTCATCCTCTCTCTCCCTCCCTCCCATCCACCTTAATCATCCTCTCCCTCCCTCACCTCCCATCCATCTCATTCATCCTCCCTCTCTCTCTTCTCTCCCTCCCATCCACCTCATTCATCCTCTCTCTCCCTCCCTCCCTCCCATCCACCTCATTCATCCTCTCTCCCTCCCTCCCATCCACCTCATTCATCCTCTCCCTCCCTCCCTCCCATCCACTTATTTCATCCTCTCCCTCCCTCCCTCCCATCCACCTCATTCTTCCTCTCCCTCCCTTCCATCCACCTCATTCATCTTCTCCCTCCCTCACCTCCCATCCACCTCATTCATCCTCTCCCTCCCTCTCTCCCTCCCTCATATCCACCTCATTAATCCTCTCTCTCCCTCCCTCACCTTCCATCCACCTCATTCATCCTCTCTCACTCTCTCTCCCATCCACCTCTCCCTCCCTCATTTCGTCATCAAGTCCACGACAGAAATCGGGCT
>NW_028234530.1:0-5338 GCF_977035675.1 Penaeus japonicus | reverse complement strand
GGGGCATTCCAGCCTTGCATGTCACAATGCCGGGGCTTTCGAACGCTTAGGCCTAAATCAATTAAATAGCTGGCACCATATGGTGCTCAAAACCCGCCAACCGGCATTATTGAAGGAACGGTACAGTAGTGATCCGCCCTCCAGAGAGGGTTAAGCCTAAAAGGACAGTGTCAAAGCCACAAAACACGAATCAGGAACTATTAACTTCCGATGCCGATGGACTCTGGCAAGAGCGGGTCTCTATGGGCAACCCCTGGCCGCGGATGATGGATTTGGGGGGGGGAGGGAGGAGGGGGGGGGGTGGGGGAGGGGGGGAGTGCGCGGTGGGATCCACATGGGTGGGTGACACCCCCGTTCGTCATTAGGTTAATGGTTGTGGAAGTATCATGACTGTATGGTGCTAGAATTCAGAGAGCTAAAGCTATTCAAAGTCTGCCTAAACCCATGTAGTACATTTATTATGTATTTATGGAAAATAATTCATTAGGCAATCTGAACTGCCCGGATGGTGGAGAAAACATTTTCCAACGTCCCTGCTAATTTCTAGCAGGTGATAGCTGCGTAGGAACCGCCCCGTCCTGACATGCCAGTTTTAGATGTTAGGCATTGTTTAAACTCCTTCATCTTACCAATTCCATCTGAAAATGCTTTCATATTTCAGTGGCAGGTTTTGAACTCGAAATTGTCCAGACTCACTTAGTCATGTATAGCTCTCTTGTGACTCCTGGGGTGGTCAGTTATGTTAATTGAGTTAAGATTTTAGTTTCCAAAAGTTCAAGAGCCTTTCAACCAATAATCTGTGTGTTCCCATTTCTAGTACAAAATTGTAAAATAATAAAACAAAACTTTGACCATCATATCTACCATAATGCATATAGATTCAGTTATACAGACTTGATTAAAAACCAGTCTAGCTAATATAATATATATATATATATAATATATATATATATATTATATATAAATATATATATATATAATATAATATATATAATATATATGTATGTCTGTGTTTTTAGTGGATACATATACATACATACATATATAGACAACAAAATCCATATACATATAGCCATATACAAACATAAATATTAACATATACATATATATATACATATATCTATAGATAAACATATATAATACATAATTATATATATATATATATATATATCTAAATATAATAATATATATATATATATTATTTATATATACATATATATACAAATATAATACATATATATATATATATATATATATATATATTTATATATTATATATACATAATATATACATATATATACATAAATATACATATATAATATATATATATATATATATACCATATATATACATATATATAGATATATATATATATATATAAGTATATATATATATATATATATATATAATATAAAAACATATATATACATATATAAACATATATATATATATATATATATATATATATATATATATATACATATATATACATATATATTAAATTTTTTTTTATATATTATATATAGATATATATATATATTATATATCTATACATATATATACAAATATATATATATATATATAATATAATAGTTAAATACAATATATATATAATATCTATATATATATATATATATTATATAAATATATATATAAATATGATATCACATATATTCACACATATATTCACACATATATTCACACATAAACCATATACATATATATATAATTATATATATATATATAAATATATATATATATATATATATATATATATAAATATATAAATAAAAGTATTATATGTATAAATATATATATTTATATATAATATAATATATAAATATAAATATAAAATATATAAATATATAAACATATAAATATATAAATAAATACATTATTAATATAAATATTATATATTAAATATCATATATTATATACTATCATATATCATATATTATAAATATAATACACATATATATATACATATATTCACACATATATACAAATACATATAATATACGACACACACATATATATAAATATATATATAAATATATATATATATATATAAATATATTATATATATATATATATATATATATATAAATATAAATAAATGAAAAAGCATTTATGTAGAATATAAACAATTTTCAGTATCTACTAATAAATGTTTAATGTGCCAAACTAGGATTATGGAAAAAGTTTTATGCTCTGGAATAAAACTGTATCTTATACAAAATTTGAAGCATTATCACAGTGAGGGGGTGGGGGGGGGGGCGGGGGGGGTGAGGGTAAAGACCTTGAAATAATTCTAATGATCCTTACCAACAAGAGGCTTTGAGGAGCGCATTAGTTGGAATTGCGAATCTTTTGTATGCGTGCAATTATCTTTCTCTTTTATGGCCATTGCTGAACAAAATCTGATACAGCGTAATGATGATGAACCACCCGCCTTCCAAAAGGTGTGAATGTTTGACTTGGAGAGCGGGTTCGAAATACTCTTGGGGACAATCACCGTCGATCTGAAGCCTCAAATTAGCTGACCATAGGGAACCAAATCTTTGTTCTGAAGGAGTCCCCTTTGATGCAGGGGCTCTGTTGTTAGCCAAGGAGTGGTAGTAGAGGAAAATGCGCGAGGTGATGTAAAGGCAATGAAGACGTCGGATGGGAGTAGTCGTCGTGTGCGCCAGGATGAAGAATTATTCCAAAGGTGTTGCGGACCCTAGAGGTAATCGTCGATTAATACATTCTTCTGGGAGTGTCTGTAAAACAAATAAATGATAAAGTACAAAGTGAAACAAAATCAAAGGATGACAGTCTGCCAGAAAGAAAAAATATACAAAATAAGCTCTGGTAAAACTAAAAGCATTGCATTTTGTGAGGATTTTTTCTATCTATATAAGAAGAATGCATATAGTTATGGTAAGCTATTTTGTAATGCCACATAAAAAAATAAATATTGCTCATAAGGTACGAAATAAAATTATATCATTGAATTCTCATGATTTAAATAGCATTTCTGAACCCCTCTGCCAGTGCGTTTATTAATGTTTTTGGTAACTTATATGTATGTTTTGTCTGCTGTACTAATAACACCCTCATTATGGATTATTATTCTCCCTCTTCTCAATACAATAAAAATTATTATCCACATAATATGTGCATTATTGTGGAACCTATTAAAATTTGTTACATTCGTAATAATGTTTTACTGTAAAAAACGTATGCAATTTTCAGAAATTCACTTTGGTTTGCAACAACAAATGTTAGGAGTTACAAACTATTTAAAATTTTGGGACCTATCTTAAAATATTTTTATTTGTAAAGATGTATATAATTTTCAGAAATTCACTTTGGTTACAACAGCCAAATACAGGTTACAAACCTTCAAAGGGTTCCCCAGGCAGAGGGGTCAGAAACAAACCTATAAGTATCATTATACCACTTATCAAAACGAGACTCACATTCTGTGATGAAAAACATGAGCAAGTGAGAGCTGTGTGTGTCCGCTGAACATGTAGTCTCCACATCGTGCGCACACCCTTGATGCTGAGCCCCTCCTTGCCCATCGATCATGCTTGTTGCAGATGGGTTGCAAGGTCACTGGGATCTGTTTGGGATACCTGTGCTCTTTTTTAACAAGACTGTATTTGTTCATCTTTCGTATTCCAATATTATTTTTTTGTAATATAAATTAGGAGTTATGATATTATTATTGTCTTTGCTTCACTACAGAACCACAAGGGTCACTAAAAAAATTATAAGCCAATTCAACTATAATTGGGAGATGACTCCTGCTACTGAAGAGCAAACACAGATACACTGGACACTGTTGGAACTAAACATCATCCAAATAATTTATATGGAATTTTCTCTTGCAGACAATCAACACCACTTTTATATATAACCAAAAAGTTACCCTATTCATGCTAATCACAATATTTATAGTCAATCCAAAAATGCTAATATCAGCTAAGAATATCACACGAAAAAGTTTACCACAATTTTTTTTTATCATGTGCATTTTTGAAAGCCAAATACCTAAATTTAACATCAAAAGCCTCAGGCCTATTAAAACAGACAAACATTCAAAATTAAAGCAAAAGTCCAAAGTATTTGTGATTAATTCTCAAATATGAACACTTAATGAAAAAGGCCTAGTACTAATAATAACCAAATTAGTAACTATAGAAAAAACAAAAAAACATCTAAACACCATTGACAATATAAATGCTAGCACAACACAGAACACAGCATTCCAAAGGATAGCAGCTGCATTTTGAACACCATTATATATAGAGCCCATTGGAGTATAACAAAAATCAAGAGGAATGTTAAGTGACTGTGGCATTGGTCTTCACTACAATGGGGATTAGCCTGGAGCGCCCATTCAATACTCAATCCATACTGGGTACGGAGTGAGCAATAGTAGGGAGTTAGACGTAATGAACTTCTCATTAGATTCATCGACCTGGCTCTACACGGTTGAGGACTTAAAATTGCAGCTTCCGAGGTGAAGTTTATTTTTACGACCACCATCTTATTTCTGACGATGCTAAACCGAACAATTCTGTTATAGATGTGTTGAGCTGCTGGGCAAGAAGGTGCTTCGGACCAGGATTCTGGAATTTGACACAACCAATATAACCAAATTCAGAGTGAGAGCACTCTCTGCTGGTCACAGTTTTAGAATAGCTAATCACTGTCAATGCTAATATTATACAGAAAAAGATCAGTTACCTAATGACAGCTTTCAAAAGGAACCTTTTGAAAGCGCTGTAATTCCCAGGATCTTTTATGATCCAGCGTACCGACAAACGAAACCAGTATCGCCAAAGGAATGTATATGTTCCTATGATGTATCACCTAAATCATATAATGAAGAATTCAGATTCAAATAAACATGCTCCACAACATCCCACACAGTTATGGAAACCTTTTCTGTCCCTTTTTCTTTTTCTAATTACAATATCTGATTGTAGCTCTAATCTATCGCCTTTAAGTATGGAACTAGGAACGTATGAAATGCTGCTAAAAAAAGATATACGAGGACCAACCTTGAAATAGAGGCTACCTGCTTTTTTACATACCAACACACAATAAGATACTTCAATGACTGTCACTTACCCTGGAGCACATTCAGGTGAGAGCCAGCACTGAGCGCTAGTGATGAACATGGTAGCACAGCGTATATGAACACAGAACCAGAAAGAGCACAAATATCTCAAATAGCAATTGATCGGTGAAAAAGGTACACATATTTAGTTGTGAAGAAAGAAAGAGTGAAAAAGAAAGAAGAAGAAGAAAAACTATATATAAAGACTTTTATATATTAAGA
>NW_028234529.1:15000-17406 GCF_977035675.1 Penaeus japonicus | reverse complement strand
CAAAGCATTACCAGACTGGTTTTATTTGTGTGACAACCAACAAATTGCTCTCAATAAGAAGAGAAAACCAGAGAAAACTTTGGCAATGATAGTATAATGTCAGATGGTGAAAATCTAGAAAATAATAATGATGAAATCAAAGTGCCACAGGAAGTTCGCGTACCACTGCCTGTGACATCTAGCAGTGTGGATGATCAGAGAAAGATTTCCAGCTATAAAAAATATAGCAGAAGAAATCCTGTGAACGCAGTGTGGCAGAACCTAGTCCAGATTTTTTCTCAGGAAGTCCAGCTGATTCACAGTCAAGATGTGGTGCTTAGTTTGCTGCAAAGATTGTGATCGCTTTGCATACCAAAACCCCTGAGCTTCCGTTAAACAATTTTTGTTTGGTTTTGCTTATCCAGCTTATTATAATTTTCTGATGTATCCCCTATGTACTGTGTATGAATTACAGTGTTGCTGTGGTGTTTGGGATATTTACACTTTAAAGAATTTATTGTAATGCCATTGTTATTACAGGCAAGATGAAGGTGTAAATTTTAATAAAATTTATTCTTGTATTAGACTATATTCCATGATGGATTCTAAAGTGTACCTGTAAAATTGTTATTTATTTTTCTTCCTCTTTCTGGAGGTAATTTGATGGAGAAATGAAGATGAAGATATAAATTCCGGGCCATCAGCATGAAAGCTGCTCAGATGATGACCAGGACTGTGGAAAGACCCCAAGCCCACAGTAGGAAAAGATCTACCAGAAAGCAATAAGATCTCAAATGCACTCCCTGTGCCGAGTTGCAAGATTGGGTCCAGAAACACATCCTTGATGGCGGACTCTCAAGGGGACCCAGACTGCCTTCCATCTCAACTACTTGATGCTGTTGTAAGCTTTTGACATGATTTGAATAGACAGTTATACTCCATTCCATGGGTACTCTGGACCTTTTTCACATAGATTTTGTCCAGTGATGGAATGTATGGGTGAAGGACAGAAGGGAGAGAGAGAGAGAGAGCAGACAGACAGACAGACAACAAACAAAACAAAGAGGGGGTAGAGGAGAGGGGAGACAAGATGGGGGGGGGGTAAAAGGAAAGGAAAGTAGACAGGAAGGAGGAAGAGTGAATGAAAAAGCCCCCCTTTTTTCTCTCTTTTCTTTTACAACAAAAAATTATTGAAGTATGCTAGTAAAATATTTGTCTTCCTAGGTGTATGAAGTGAGGAAAAAAAAACTTTGTGTACATACATGCAAACTCTTCACTGTGGTATATTAAAAATTGTCTTTATATTAAGTTGTTTTATAGAAATTTTTCATATTTCAGGACAGAAATTTTGACAAAGAATAGTTTTTTTGGGTGGGGCTTTAAAATATTTTTGTCATTAATTTAACTGTTAAATTTAGGATAAATGTTTTTTAAAAACAGTACTGCATTTATTAAAAAAAATTATAATAACAATTAAAGTAATTGTTTTATTTTTGTTCAGTCCTACATATTGATTTAACTACTTTATTCTCATGTTCGAAGGGAAGATGAAGTGTTAAGTACGAAAAATAGAAAAACATTTATTATATATATATATATATATATTTTTTTTAATATTATTTTTTAATATTTTTAAAAATATATATTATATATACATAAATATATAATAACATATATATATCATAATATATTCATAATATCACTTAAGAATACATAGTATATATTAAATTAATATACATAAATATATATAAGAGATAATAAAAATATATATATTTATTGTTTATATAATATATATATATATATTTATATATAAATATAGATATATATATATGTAATATAATTGATATATATATATATTTATATAAAAAATATATATATTATTATATATTATATATATATATGATATTTTTAATACATACATATATATATACATTTTTATACACTTTAGAAATAATATATATAGATATAGATGCATGAATATATATACATACTTATATACATTACATATATATACATTATTTATATATATGCATTAATATATAGATATATATAGTATATATATATATATTTTTTATACATATATATATTTATGCAATGGAATATTATTAAATATATTACATATATATATATACATTACATAATATATACTACATAAATATAATGACATATATAGATTATATATATATATTTATATATATAAAAATATGATATTAGATATATATTATAATATGCTTGAATATACAATACTTACCTTACATATATATTATTTAGATAATATTAAATATTATATATATATATATATAGAATATATATATAATATATATTACTATATTTATGCATAAATAAACTAAATACGCATATATATAATAGTCATATATATATATATTATAGTGCTAAATATATCTATATATATATATAAATACACAT
>NW_028234529.1:0-7500 GCF_977035675.1 Penaeus japonicus | reverse complement strand
CCATGTGCTAATGGAGTGAATTGGACAAGAACTGAATGCATATGCCACTGACTGGTTTGTTGGTCATGAAACAAGCTAGAACACACCATGAACTAAATATTGATGGCACGTGTCAATATTCAGAAGGTTGGTTGCTGAAATTTAAGAAGCATAATGGTGTAAAACATCTAAAAACCTGTGATGGAAAAGTTTCTGCTAACCATAGGCCTTATTTGCAGCACCACCAACCTGCAATGCTTTCAACACTCGAATTAAATCGGCCATCATGCTCACAGAGCGACCAGTGTTTCTGTGGCACACCTTTGGGGAAAAAAGATAATGTTTACAGTTATTTGCTTTTTCCTCTAATAAAAGCACTTTTTAGTTCATAGGACATTCAAGCCTATTTTAAATGGCATATGTGATTTCCCATTTAATGCATGAGAAAATATTATTCCAACGACAAATACTTTCTTTCTAGTTTCTTTTAATTAATTCATATTAGCATGTTGAAGTGAAATTGAATATGTTAACACATCATGCATGGAAAATTTTACTTCAAATATCAGTTATACAGATTAGCAGTCAGTAAGATCCTAGACTTATTTGTGCAAATATTGCATTCCTTGGTACATCAATTAAAGAAGAAATAACTTGGACTTTTAATATTTTTGCTTATTCACGTTAAGTGTGGTACACTTTTTATTTTCATATTTCACTGCAACAAAATACCAGAGTTATCCTGCATTAGGGTATACTTTCTCACTTTCCTGGCAATTGAAAAAGGATATTATAATACCTGCATTACAGTAGTGTTGAAAATGGATATTACACAATGCACATTACTTGCTAAAATTGAAGGTTATTACTGTCATGAACTAAACTTGGGTATTTTATTACTTTGCATGAGTTCTCGATATGAGACCACTTTCTCACTGTCAAAATGTAAACAAATTCAAATGTATTACTCTAATTGTGATTATATACTAAATAGCCCTTTAATTAGCAGTCTACCGTATGAATAAATACAAAAATACATCCAGTATACTTTTTTTCTTATTTATAATTTTCCATGTGAAACACGGTAAATTCAGTTTCTTACAAGTTAAAAAGTAATGTAATCCAAGTCAAAGGACTCAACCAAGTATTTATCACCCATTTGTCAAAGCTACTTATGGTGGTATTTGCATGAAGTGGAGTCTTGAAATATATGTCCTATTCAATAAAATCTTACTTGACTTGGGTGCTGTGATACTGCAGGCACACACAAGGTGAAGTTGGCAGTGATTGGAAAAGCAACCATCCAAGATGTCTGAAGAATATATGCTTTATTATGCCTATTGGTTCAAACAACCACTTCGTACCAACTGCACAAGCTCATTGCTAGTATCATAGACTAGAAAATAATTTCTTGTGAAAAGTAATATTTTCTGCATCTACTTGCCCCCTAATGCACATCTGTACTACTACCTTGTGACCAAGGATTTTTACAATCCAGAAGTATTAATATAAAGTCCATTCTATAGACTGTATGTTTGCTGCATCTTCTTGAAAGTCGTGTTAAGAATGCCAATTATGGAGTTGATAATGATTGAAAGGATATTGATAAATCAACGTTAACAAATTCTTGACATTGGCCCAAAACAATGTTTGAAGTAAATTAACCAAGGGATGAAGACAAAGATTTTGTGTCATGAGAGGTTATCAAACCCACATCGCTAAAACTTCAACCGACTAAAGTGTAAATTAGTTACAGGAAGCATCAAAGAAATGTTGACATTGACAATGATGCACCTGTTATTTTAATTAATCCCTCCCTCTCACCCCACACAAACAGTTAATCCCTCTCTCACTACACACAAACAATTAATCCCTCTCTCACTACACACAAACAATTAATCCCTCTCTCACTACACACAAACAATTAATCCCTCTCTCACTACACACAAACAATTAATCCCTCTCTCTCACCACACACAAACAATTAATCCCTCTCCCTCTCTCACCACACAAGCAATTAATCCGTCTCTCTCTCGCCACACACACACACAATCTCTCTCTCTCTCTCTCACCACACACACACACTCTCTCTCACCACACAATCTCTCTCTCTCTCACCACACACACACACAATCTCTCTCTCTCTCACCACACACACACACAATCTATCTCTCTCTCTCTCTCTCACCACATACATAATCTATATATATATATACATACATACATATATACTATATATATATATCTCAGTACACACACACTATCTATCTATCTATCTATCTATCTCTCTATCTCTCTATCTCTCTATCTCTCTCTCTCTCTCTCTCTCTCTCTCTCTCTCTCTCTCTCTCTCTCTCTCTCTCTCTCTATACACACACACACACACACACACACACACACACACACACACACACACACACACACACACACACACACACACACACACACACACACACACACACACACACACACACACACACACACACACACACTCACTCACTCACTCACTCACTCACTCACTCACTCACTCACTCACTCACTCACTCACTCACTCACATACACAACTAATGACACATATTTGAAGAGACACAAATACATTTGTAGATACTGATAACCACACTGTCAAATTAGGAAAATAAAAACAAAGATGAGGTTTTTCCCTTTTTTTCTTCTTTTTCTTAAAAAATACCATAAACAAGATGACTTTCACCCTCTGCTAGCTTTTACTGTTTGCCTGTAGATCCGAAGCCTCCCTCACCACGCTCCGTGTCCATCAGTTCCTGAAAATGTATATTTATAATTTTCATGTTGCTCCCATATCAATACCTATAACTAATGGTTTAAAAATAATCATATAAAATTAAATATTAACATATATTAATATCTATAACCAAATTCACTTATGTGATTTATAATGAGAGCATTTTATCCCATTTGAAAAAACTAGTCTCCATAATTAAAAATAATTAAAAGGGGGTGGCAGGTATACAGATTCCTATACAAGAAATTAGGGAAATGTCTTTGAATTATTGCTGAGAAACTGCTGGCCATTTACATATCAAATCTAAATTTATTATACTCACAAAAAAGGTTGACTTCATTTTGTCTTATATATATTTTACACAAACACACACACACATATATATATATCATATGATATATACATATATATATATATATATATATATATATATATATATATATATATATATATATATATATTATGTATCATGTATAATATATATATATCCTATATAATTATAAATATTTTATATCATATATATATATATAATATATATCATATATATCTATATATATATATATATATATATATATTAGAACACATATGTATCATGTTCTATAATTATATATAATATCCTATATCAAATATATATTATATATTATATATATATATATACTTATATTTATATATATAATATATATATACTTGGTATTCATGTTTAATATATATATATACTATATCATTTATATATATTTATAGGATATATATATATATATATACTATATATATATATATTATCATATACCATCTATATATATTATATAATATATATATATATCACAAAACCCAATATAGGTTATATATTGATATTCTATAGTATATATATATATAATATATGTATTATATAAATATATACATATATATATATTTACTATTTTATCAGATATATATATATATATGTATACTATTTTTATTCATCATTCATATATAAGGTATATATATATGTATATACATTTTATAGACATATAGATTCATATTATGTATATATATATGTATATAATATATATACATATATATTCATATATATATATACCTATATGTTTTATATATATAATTTTATGTTTTATATGTATATATATATATTTTATATACATATATATATATAATTTATATATATATATATGTATTTTATATATATATATACTATGATAGATAAGTTTATCATATCATACATATATATGAAGTATATACATATATATATTATATAATATACATATATATATATATAAATATCTACTATATTATATATATATATATATACATACGATATGTTATATAAATATTATTATAATACATATATATATTATATAATATTATATATTACATATAACATATATAGATACATATATATTTATATAGAAATATAGTATATAGATTTATATATATTATACTATATAGGTATTATCACATATAATATACATATATAAATAAATAAAGGGTGGTGCAGGTATATAGATTCGAAAAGGGGATGGGGTGGCAGGTATCAGATTCCTATACAGAAATTTCGGGAAATGTCTTTGATTTATTGCTGAAAAAAAGCTGGCACAGGGGACGATATCAAATTTGAATTATTGATGAATAACTGCTGGCCACAAAAAGGTGACTTTTCAATTATCAAATCTGACTAAATTATGTTTGACACAATAATCACAAAAGGTTGACTTCATATTGTATTCATATATATTTTATATATAAACACATACATATAGATATCATATGTATGTAGACAGTTACTTTTGACTATGTATAATATATTATATATGACGGCAATAATACTATTATATGACTTGCAAAACACTATTCGTGTGATTATGGCAGCTGATAAATCCCACTATACACAATTTACTATATACTGATATATTTTTTAATATATAATTTCGATATATAAAGTATAATCTATTATATATATTGTATATAATTATATGATATTATATATATTATATGTATATAATATGTCATATATATATATGTAGATAGTTATATGGTAATATATATCTATTTATGTATATTTATGTATATAAATACATAGAGACTTATCTATGTATAATGTAATAGTATTATAGTTATATAATTATATTATATATGTATATGCCCTATATATATTATATCTGTATTATATGTATATATTATACAGTTTATAGTCATATCATGTAGATAATATTTATATATATGTATATATATAGTTATATGTTCGTATAGATATCCATAGTGTTGTATTTATTTAGAATATATGATATTTGGAGATATATATATATAGTATTATGTGCCTATGATTATATATAGAAATAAAATATACATATAGTATACTCGTATGTTTGTGTATATATATTCCGGTGTAGGGTGTCGTGTACGGAGAACATAATGCCTATACATGTTATATGATTTTATATTTATGTTAACATATATACATTATAGGTATATATGTTTTATTTATATGATATACTTATTATATATATAGGTTATTATGTTTATATATATATATAGATGTATAGTGTAATATATATACATATATATCGATATATTGAGGTATATATCGTATGTATATGGTTATACCATATTCATATGTGATATATATGATTATAAGTAGATTTCTACAACATAAAGAACGCATAATTTATACAGATAATATATTTATATATACCATATATATTACATATATCATGTATAAATTACCATATTATATACATATTATTTATGTATATATACAATATATATTACTGAATATATTGTTTATATGCTATACATATATGATATATATATATTATATATATGTATATATATAGTATTAAATTATTATATACAGATACTAATATATATATTTATCATATATATACATATATACCCTATACAGTATATACATTCATATATGTTTACAGTACGTTCCCACATATATATATTACTTTACCTTGATATGTATATCTATAATTATAATTAATTATCTATATATATAGATATATACGATTTTATATTACATATATATTTATATATATACGATTATACCGATTATCGTGATTTATATTACATATATATAATATATACTATATGTATTTGTATAATATAGGTATATAAGATATCATACATATATATATATATATATAATATATTTATATAGATATATATATATAAGATATATTTGTATATGTATATATAAATATAGATATATATATATATTTATATTTGATATATTTATAAGTATTATATATGTGATAATATTCATATATATATATGACGCTCCCGTTTATATGATATAATTATATATATATATTTATATATATATATATATATTATATATATATATGAGTATTTGATGATATATAGATAGGTTATATATATACCAATATTATAAATATATAGATCTTTATACCTATATATATATATATATCATATATATCATATATATATATCGTCGTACTATAATATATATTGATTATATATTTATTATATATATATTATTGATATTTATTTATATATATATATATCTATATATATATATATATATATCATATATCATATATGTATATATATTTATATATATTTATATATATATCTATATATTATATCATATACATTCTATAATATGATATAGCATTTATTTTATTTATATATATATATATTTATATTATATATAATTTTTTTATCATTTATATATATATATATATATATATTAATAGCATATATATTATATATATATATATTTTTATATATATTTATATCACTATATTTGTATATATTATATTATAATATAGTTTTATAATAATATATCCCTTTTTTGATATATATATATCTATAGATCTTATATATATATATTAGATATCATATATATATATCATATATATTATATATATCATATATATATTTATATATCATATATATATATATTTATATAGTATTAATATATCATAATATAAATACGATATATATAAAATATATGTGATAAATATATGATTATTACTATTTATATAAGATATGATATTTATTATATACACATTATATCGAAATAGTATATGATCTATACTTAGGACACACAAAATTTAAATCTAGCTTATTGATTATACAAGCTATAGATAACATCCACAATGCTATCAGTAGAGTTAGCATGATACTTAAAAGTTAATGACAAACCTCAACTTCTTCAATTTCAGGGTATATGATTTTTTCACAGATCAGCTGAGCAACACGATCTCCTTTCTTCACTTCATAATCAGTTTTGGCATGATTAAACAGGACTACACCAACATTGCCTCTGTAATCTCTGTCTATCACACCAGCTGTCATACAAAAAAGTGGCAAATTAGCTAATTATCATATCCTATATCACATCAAAAATATATAATTCATTAATTTTCACACACACACAAAAAAATATATATATAACATATATATATAATATATATAATATAAATAAGATATATATGCCTATTATATAGAAAAAAAAAAATTATATATATATATATATATATATATATTTATATATTATATATATATACATATCATATATTATACAAGAAAGAGAGAGGAGAGGAAAGAGGAAAGAGGAAGGAAGAGAGGAGAGGAAAGAGGAAGGAAGAGAGGAGAGGAGAGGAAAGAGGAAGGAAGAGAGGAGAGGAGAGGAAAGAGGAAGGAAGAGAGGAGAGGAAAGAGGAAAGAAGAGAGGAGAGGAAAGAGGAAGGAAGAGAGGAGAGGAAAGAGGAAGGAAGAGAGGAGAGGAGAGGAAAGAG
>NW_028234528.1:25000-32279 GCF_977035675.1 Penaeus japonicus | reverse complement strand
GCGGCGGGGGGGGAAATAGTTCCTGTATGGTGTGTGTGTGAGTTTTTATATATTACAGGGATGACAGTGTCTTATAAATGGGAAATGAGGTGAAATACATTCCCACTCATTTCTGTGTGGAATCAGTCAAAAGTATCACCTAATGTATCTTCTTGGCTATGGTAGAATCTGCAATCATTGTAGTCTTACTGCTTTCCCCCTTACTTTTGCACTACTGACACTTCTGAAGTGCCTCATAAATTGTTAGCTGCCCTATGGATTGGATTCTAATAACTATAAATTAATATCCACTTGAAGAAATTTCTCGGCACCTTAGAATATAGCTACCCCATGTATTGATTCTTATTTCTATAGATAATATAACTGGATAATAATCAACTAATTTAATTTTCTAGGTATCTTAGAAAATGCAATGCTGTTCCTATTGCTTTCCTTTCTTTTCCGTTGGCACTTCCTCCTTTCCAGGTACATCATCGAGATGAAGGAAGCCATCAACGAACCTCGCCAAACAAGGTTTGGAGACCCTAGACATCCAGAGAGCGGCTTCTGTACGATCTGGTCTACAAGAGTGCCAAGGCATCAAACGAAGCCCTTCGTACCATATGCGTCTTGAGGAAGGACATGTGGAGGAAGCTCGGGACCTCATGAAGGGCGTGAAAAAAGGTCGACGGCATTCGCCCGACGACCAGGCCTTCGGAAGGCCGCCAAGTTCTTGCGGTCTGAAGTGGAACTCCACGGACGCCATCTGGGCCTGGGACCGCCGCCGCAAGAAGGTACAGCGAAGCAGAACGAGAAGAATGAAGCTGAAGTCCGGTCGGAAGCCGAGGAGAAGAAGCAGGGGATTCACCGAAAGAGAAAGAGGGTGACAAGGAAAGGAAGACCAACGAGAATAAAGGCGATGACAAAACTCAAGGAACCCAAGGATAGCGAGGGGGGAAAAACAACAAGGAGGAGTGAGGAGGAGGAGGAGCTGATGAGGCACAGGACGAAAGCGATGAAGAAGGTGCTGACAGAGGAGAGATCAAAAAGCGCAACAAAATCTCAGGTGAAGGAAAAGAATAGCGGCCCGCTGCTGCCGCGGCGGCTGCCGAGAAGAGAAGGAGATTCAAGAGAAGAAACAGAAGGAGAAGGAGCGGAAGTCGGTGAAGGAGAGGAGCAAACGCCCAGCACGAGCCTGGAGCAAGTGCCGTTCGGCCCAAGATTCTGAAGTCTGGAAGAAGAGGACAAAATCGTCAAACACCTGTCTCCGAGAGCCGTCGATAACGCCAGAGAGAGATGTGGAGAAAGAAAGAGAAGATAGAATCGCCCGACGGCAGGGGGGGGGGGGAAGGAGGACTCAACAAAGAGGTGACAAAGGAAAAATAAAACACCGAAAAACGCAAGACAATCCAAAAAAACAAGAAGAAACCCGACGCCACCAAAGCAGAAGATAAAATAAAAGAACCAAACAAAGACAAGGATAAACAACGAGAACCACGAGGCAGAGGCGAATCCGCCAAGAAGAAAGACAAAAGCCCATGAGGACCACAGCCAACTGGACCCTCCCAAAGCAAGGCAACGACCCTCAGCACGCCCAACTAACCTCGGAAGGACAAGGAGAAGGCAGACGAGGGGGGCGAAGAAAGAAAGCCGAGACCAAGAAGGAGCGCCGAAGGAGGCGAAAGAAAGCTCCCTCGAGCGAAGCACCAAGACACCAAGTGGCAGGTGGCGAGGGCAGGCCCTGTAGAGAGCGCAGACGATGCGACCTTTCCAAGAGAGGGCAACCCGACAGGGAAAGGAGGAGGCGAGGCGGAGTCACAGAACATCAAGGGCCTCGACCTCGAGGACGGGAAAGGCGAATAAAGCGGAAGAACCCGAGTATTAGGACGAGCGATGCGGGGAGCGGCGGCGAGACGAATGAAGAAGGGAAGGATGACAGCAAGGATAAGGAAGAGAAAGAAAGGGGAGGAGAAGAAGACGGAAGAGACAAAGGAAGGAAGATGAGGCGAGAGGAGGAGCAACGGCAGTCAAGGAAAGACGAAGAAGCGGCGATGTTTGAACTTGATCCCCGACGAGCGAAAGACCGGTTAGCAACGGTATTAATGTGGTTAAAGCGGTCTTCATTTCAGATATTGTTATATATATAAATTACTATATATAGTATATATATATATAGAATATATATATATTATATATATATATGTATAGATATATGTTTATATATATATATGTATTATTATATGATATATATATACTATATATATATAGATAGCTTAAACTACTATATATATATGTTATATAACTTTATATGGCGTGTGTACTAATATATATATATATATAGTATATATATATATATACTATAGATATTATATATAGATTATATAAAATATATATGTGCTGTGTAATATATATATTTCTATATCTAGTATATTATATTTTATATATATATATATACTATATTATAAATGTATGTATGTATGTATGTATGTATGTATATTTACACATTCGCCTCTTCGATGTTTGAGGAAAACATTATAGATATTAGATGCTTCCACACCCCGTGGAATTTTTTCTCAATAGCATAGGTTATTAAAAGTATGATTTTTTAAAAGCTTTTCATTCGCTTGCTGTCGTAAGCATCTGAATGCAGACTGTCAACTCTCTCCACTCTCTCTCTCTCTCTATCCTATCTATCTTTTCTCTCTCTCTCTCTCCTCCTCTCTCTCGCTCTCTCTCTCTCTCTTCTCTCTCTCTCTCTCTTCTCTCTCTCTCTTTCTCTTCTTCTCTCTCTCTCTTTCTCCTCTTTCTTTCTCTTTCTCTTCTCATTCATACTCACTTACTCACTAATTCCCTCATCCCCCTCTCTCTCTCTCTCATTCATTCAGACACTATACGTACTCACTAATTCCCTCACTCCCTTTCTCTCTCGCGCGCGCGCCTCATCACATATATCAAAACAACAGAAACAATAAAACGTCATTCATTAGCGTCTCTCTCTCCACCCGCCACTTTGCCTCGCAACCCCTCAACCCATCGAATATTCATGGCTCATACTCATGCCCACGTACCCTACCTGAGTCGTCATAACTGACCTATGCCGCCCAGTACCGAGCCTAAAACGGTGTGAGTGGAGGGTCGTGGAGGACTGATGGGCCAGGGTGCAGTGGGAACCCCAGGGACTGCATGTGTATTCTCACCAGGCGCAGGACTTTCCCTACGATGTGCTGATTAAGGTAGGATGTGTCCGGCTAGGGGGTGTGCGGGAAGGAGCTTGCATTTGGAGTCCAAATCATATGGTTGGGGTGTGTGTGTGTGTGTTTGTGTGTGTCATTGAGTGTGTGTCAGGTGTGTGTGTGTGTGTGGTCAGTGTGTGTGGGTCAGTGTGTGTGTGTGTGAGTTATGTGTCTGTGTCTGTGTGTGTGTGTGTGTGTGTATGTATGTGTGTGTTGTGTGTCAGTGTGTGTGGTTTGTGCGTTTTCTAGTCAATCTATTCAGTGACGAGAGAGAACGAGAGGGAGAGAGGAAAGCGTTACGTGTGTGTGTCATATATATAATGTTGTGTGTGTGTTCTATGTTAATACAAGGAATTCTCGTATGCATAATATTTTCAGCGAAAGCATTAAGATATAATCACTGTGGAAGACTATACTGAATGACTCATAACAATTATTATTGACTCCATAAACATAGCCTATGTAAGCTGACACAAAGCTGAACTCGCATCAACTTCTAATACTCCATTCCTGACAGATATAATTAGAGATAAAAAAATATGCCTTTCGTTTTTATTTCTAGTGTGTAGAATTGTTCTATAGGTGTTATTTTTTTCTGTTGAGTTTTTTTTGTATGAAAAACATTTGCAAAATTTGCAAGTGCTGTTATTGCTCTTTTTCACTGTGTCTTAGTTAGATTCTCAACTTCCTCCATATTCAAACCAAACGAACGAATATTATCTGATGCTAACATTCCATTTCAGTCAGCGTCTGAACGCCCTATCCCCACTAAGTCACGACGATAATTCTTGGAACATCGAGTACGGTCAGCGCATGTTGGGTCGCGCTACATCACGCTGCCCCCAGTCGGGACACCTGGCGTGGGCGAACAACTCTCCTCCTGCTGTGCACGGGCGAGGACGAGTCTTCCTGAAGAGCTCCAAGTTCTTGCGGAGGTGTGCAAATCCCGAGGCCCCTGGCTAGAGGCTGAAGGGCGGGGACTACGAGTTCAACAAAACCGGGCGGGGCGGCGAGGCGCTCCATCGTGGATTGGAGTTCGGGGGGGCGACTACGCGCCAGGCCCATGGAGCCGGCTTGCGCACGGCGGGCGGGTCGGGGCATAGAGGCTTCGACTCGCAGTTCCTCATCGCAACGAGGGCGACCCCAACAGGAGCTTCGCGTGCACCCTTCGCGCGTGTGACGTCCGGCCTCAGCTACCTGAAGGAGCGGTGGTGGTTGGTGGTGTCCAAGGAAATTGGATCGAAGGGGGGAGGGGGTTTTTTGCGGCGTCCTCCTCGACGTCCCCAGGTTCTGAGACTTCCATGACGCGTTCCAGGACTTGAGAGAGTTCCGTCGACTAGGACATTTTCTGTGAATTAGGACGTTTCTGCTATTTTATGTAAGGAATTATATGGTTAATAAGCGTAACACTAGTTTTCTATTGTATGTCTGATTATTCTCCCGTACCAGAGACTACTCTTGAAAGGAAAACGAAGACTGTAGTAAGTAGCTTCGCGCGACCCCACACGGCTTGATAATTCTTTTGTGCAGTCGGTGTCGGCATAAAGTACATTAGATCTCTAGCTTATACATTCTATTTCGGGTTTTCCCAAGGACCGGATTTAACATAAATGTACCTTCCCAAGATCAAAGACATAAGTCGAAGAAGTCTGTTTATTTGCAGCTCAGTCTCTATTATCTTGTTTTCTTATTTTATTTTTTTTTTTAAGGTAGTGAGGTGTGTTTGTTGTATACGCTATTACCAAGGGTTCTGTTCCGGGTGTCTGCTGCTATGTGATGTTTGTATTCCTTATATCGCGCTGTCGCTTGATAGTAAAAAGAGGGATGTGTCACAGATGTTTCATGCCCTGTGCTTCCAATATGTGTCTGAGAGTTGCAGGATTTCTAGGTAGTTCATAAGAAAGATGGTAAATTTGAATGATAATGTGAAAATTTATGTGACTTGTGGAATCTCCTCAGGTAAAACAAATCACACACATGAGATAAGAATGGATAAACGCCGCATTGGTATCCCCGCACTCATTCATAGACTTTTTGGGACATGACACATTACGGTATATGTTATCCCACCACCACCTAGAACTGGATGTTGGGCGTGGTATATCCGTAGGGGGGGGGTTAGTACTCTCAATGTTCGGTGGGGGGGGGGCGGGTGGATATGACATATATCTCTTTTTGCTCAAACATCACAATCTCTAAATCTATCTCAGAGTGAGTTGTGTGTGTGTGTGTGAGTGTTTGTGTGTGTTGAGTGAGAGGTGAGTGTGAGTGTGGGCTGTGTGTGTGTGCTGTGTCGTGCTGTCGTCGTGTGTGTGTGTGTGTGTGTGTGTGTGGGGCTATGTTTGTGGGGGGGGCGTATGTGGGGCTGACCGTGGTGTGTGTGTGTGTGTGTGTGCTGTGTGCTTGTCCGTGTGCTGTGCTAGAGTGCTGTGTGTGGTGTCGTGTGTGAGTGGGTGTCGTGTGTGTGACCGGGTGGTGTGTGAGTTTGTGTGTTGTGGTGTGTGGTGTCGAGTGGGTGTGTCCGTCGTGTTGTGTGTGTGGGTGTTTGTCGCTGTGGGTGTGTGTGCGGGGGTTGGTAGTGTGTGGGTGTGTGTGTGTTGTGTTTGTGTGTGTGTGCGTGTGATTGTGTGTGTGTTGAGAGGCTGGATGTGAGTGTGTCTTGTCGTGTGTGTGTGTGTGTGTCTTGTTGGGTCGTGCTGCGGTGTGTGTGTGAGTGTGTGTGTGTGTGTACATGTATGTGTGTGTTGTGTGTGTGTGAGTGTGTGTGCTTTGTGTGTCGCTGCGTAAGTCCGGTGTGTGTGTGTGTGTGAGTGTGACGTGTGTGTGTTCGTCCGTGTAAGTCGGTGAGTGTGTGTCTGTGGGGTGTGTGTACTGTGTGTCGGTGCTGTGTGTGTGAGTGTGTGTGTGTGTGTGTGTGATGTGTGTGTGTGGGGTGAGAGGCCGACGTTCGATAGCAGAGCTCGAGAGAGAGAGAGCGAGAGAGGCGAGAGAAGAGAGAGCATCGACGACGAGAAGTACGTGAGTAGTGTGTGTGATAGTGAGAGTGGATAGGACGAGTGCAGAGGTGTGTTGAGTGTGTGTCGTGGGAGAATCGTCCGTGAGTTGTGTGTGTGAGTGTTCGTCGTTTGTGTGTGTGAGTCCGTGTGTGAGAGTGTGAGTCGAGTTTTTTTTTGTGTGTGTTTAGATTGTGTGCGGGTACCGCGGACGCGTAATGCTCTCTCGCGGGAGAGATAGGTGATGGATAACATAGATGGAAGTCATAGTTCGTGAGTGAGTAGGTATGAGGTTTGATTCCGTACGTGATTGAGCACTAGTGTCAGTTGAGTGCAGATATTTAGTGTGTGCGTTATCATATATGATATTATATATATATATATGATTACCTGTGTGGTGTGTGGGTGGGTATGTGTCGCATGTAGTTTACTTAGTCAATTCATTCTGATCCAGCAGGATATATCTGTGAGTCGTTAGTTATATATATATTTATAGGTACATAATTGATAACATATGTACACATTATGCATAGATATGTATTATACATATATATATTAAAGCACCAAATATTTACATTATTGTATTGGTTGTGTCAAGTAAATAAGATAATAGATAGTCGATTTAACATGCAGATATTAGATTTATATATATATATATATATATATATTTAGATTCAGATGAAGATTTTGTATATTATGCATATATATGAATAGATATAGTATAGATATAACAGCTATAGATATGATAGTTGATATATTTATTGTTATTAGATTTATATTTATTTATTTTATATATAATTAGGTTACATATTTATATTACTATATAGTATTAGATATATAGATATTATATATCATATATACAGTTTTTATATATTATATCCCCTATTATATATATTATATATATATATAGCATATATATATATTATATATATAGGTTACTATTCCTCTAATCTCTTCTATATGTCATATATATACATGACATACGTTATACTATAATGTTTTATATATAGGCAATATTATCTTATATTTATATATATAGATTATATATATAATATATATATTATTTTTTTTTTA
>NW_028234528.1:15000-20000 GCF_977035675.1 Penaeus japonicus | reverse complement strand
ATATAATATTATACCATATATATATATATTCTATTATACATATATATAGTATATCATTATATAAATTACATATATACTATCATATATATATATTATATATATATATATATATCAATATATATATATATATATATTATATTATGATATAAGACAGCTTTCCATCATTATTCCGTTGGCATCCGGTCTTTCTCGTCGGGTCAAGTTAAACAATCGCCTCTTCTTCGTCTTCCTTGACAGCGTGGCTCTCCTCTCGCCCTCATCTTCCTTCCTTTGTCTCTCTCCGTCTTCTTCTCCTCCTCCGCCTTTCTTCTTCCTTATCCTTCTTTGTCATACTTCCTGCTTCATTGTCTCGCCAGCCGCTCCCGTCTTCGCTCTCCTTATTCTCGGCGTTCTTCCGCTTTATTCGCCTCTTCCCGTCTCGAGGTCGAGGCCCTTGTGTTCTGTGCCTCCGCCTCGCCTCCTCCCTTGTCCCGTCGGGTTGCACTCTCTTGGAAAGGGTCCATCGTTGCGCTCTCTTTCAGGGCCTGCCTCGCCCGCCTGCCTCTTGGTCTCTTGGTCGCTGCGCTCGAGGGAGCTTTCTTCGCCTCTTTCTCCTTCTTGGTCTCCGGCTTCTTTCTCGCTCCGCTGCCGTCTCCTTGTCCTTCGGAGTGTTGTTGGGCTTGCTGGAGGGGTCGTTGCTTGCTTGGGAGGGTCGTTGACTGTGGTTCTCGGGCTTTTGTCTTTTTCTTGCGCGGATTCGCTCTCTGCCTCGTTGGTCTCGTAGTTAGCTGGTCTTTGTTTGGTTCTTTCATCTTCTGCTTTGGCGTCGTTTCTTCTTTTTTGGATTTTGTCTTCGGTTTTCGGTGTTTTCTTTGGCCTTGTCATCTCTTTGTATGAGTCTTCCTTATCCGTCGGCGATTCTATCTTCTCTTTCTTCTCCACTTCTCTTCTGGCGTTTCGACGGCTCTCGGGAGACAGGGTTGCGACTGTTCCTCTTTGCCAGGACTTCAGGATCTTGGCCGCGACGGCCACTTGCTCGGGCTCGTGCTGGCGTTGCTTTCTCCTTCACCGACTTCCGCTCTTCTCCATCTGTTTTTCTCTGATCTCCTTCTCGGCAGCCGCAGCGGCAGCAGCGGCCGCTATTCGTTCCTTCACCTTGAGAATTTTGTTGCGCTTTTTGATTCTCTTTCCTCTGTAGCACCTCTTCTTCGCTTTCGTCTGTGCTCTCATCATCTTCCTCCTCCTCCACATCTCCCTTGTTGTTTTATCGCTTTCCTTGGTTTCTTGAGTTTTGTCTCGCCTTGTATTCACGGTGTCTTCCTTTCCTTTGTCTCCCTCATTCTCTTCGGTGGAAATCCTGCTTCTATCTCCTCGGCTTCCGACGGACTTCAGCTTCATTCTTCTCGTTCTGCTTCTGCTGTTCCTTCTTGCGGGCCGGCGGGTCCCAGGCCCAGCTTGGCGTCGTGGAGGTTCCACTTCAGACCCAAGAACTTGGCGGCTTCCACGACGAGCCTGAGTTCGTCGGGGCGATGCCCGTCGACCTTCTCTTTCACGCCCTTCATGAGGTCCCGAGCTTCCTCCATGTCCCTCTCAAGGACGCATATGGTACGAAGGGAGTCGTTGATGCCTTGGGCAATCTTTGTAGACAGAATCGTACAGACGCGCTCTCTGATGTTAGAGTCTCCATGAACTTTTGGCGAGGTCGTTGATGGCGTCCTTCATCTCGATGATGTACCCGGAAAGGAAGAAGTGCCAAAGAAAGAAGGAAAGCAATAGGATACAAGAATTGTCATTTCTAGATACCTTGAAAAAATACTATTAGCACCGAGTGTTATTATCCAGTTATATTATCATAGAAATTAAGATCAATACATTGGGGGAGCTATATTCTAAAGATGCCTAGAAAATACTTCAAGGTGATATTATCTATAGAAATTAGAATCAATACATTGGGCAGCTACAATTATGAGGCACTTCATAAGTGTTAGTAGTGCAAAGTAAGAAGGGAAGCAGTAGACTACAATGATTATATATTCTAACATACCAAGAAAAAACATTCGGTATTCATTTAAACATATTCCACACAGAAATGAGGTGGAATGTATTTCACCTCATTTCCATTATAAGACACTTCATACTGTAATATGTAAGAACACACTACAGGAACTTTCCCCCGTCTCAAAAAAAAAAGAACAAGAGAGCGATAGAGAGAGCATGAGAGAGAGAGAGCAGAGGCCCGCGCGCAGAGAGGAGAGAGAGAGACGAGTGTGAGCGAGAGCGAGACGAGAGAGAGAGAGAGCAGAATGTCCCTCGCGTCATAAAAAATAATGCCAGCAACACATAACTTAAACCTTCCCTATAAAACACGAACCTTTTCACCTTTATACTTTTACAGCACATCTTGGCCTTACCTGGTTGATGTGGATGAGATGACGTCATGGTGAGGGTGGGATGGTCCTCGAAAAGACATTTCACCGCACGTGCGTTTTGCACGTCCTGCACCAGAAGGAAAGCTTCACTCGTGCAGTTGACAGTTCGAGCTGTGAAGTGAAAAGACGGCTTCAGGATTGGGGAATCTTCGCTAAGGAAAACAGAACGTCTGTAAGTCTATTCGGATTTCTTAATGGAGTCACTGATGAGAGGAGTAATATTCAGATATATACAAGGATGGATATATATTGTGAAAGTATAAATCATCGTTTGAATTTGATCTTAACTAATATTAAATGTTGCTTGTCAGATCGATCGCAGTATTAATTGTCCTGTTACTTCCATCTCATCAACATATAACAGCATTGATTACGTTCTGCAAACAAAAGGGCAAATATAATAAATCATATTATGCTAAGCGCCTAAACGAAATCAGAAATATAATAAAAAATCATAACATGAGTTAACAATTCATAATAAATATCATACATGAGTTAACAATCATGAATCATATATCATACATGTATTTTTAGTTAACATCATAATAATTAATCATACATGAAGATATCAATCATAATCAATATCATACATGAGTTAAAACAATCATAATCAATAATCATACATGAGTTAACAATCATAATCAATAAGCATACATGGTTAACAATCATAATCAATAATCATACATGGAGTTAAACAATCGTTTATCGCCACATAAATGAGAAACAAAATAGTCGTAGATGTAATATCCATTTTTTTCGACGGCGTCATGGTTAAACATCGGCCAAAGAAAAATAAACTAAAAGAAAACAAAATATTGCGAATAAAAGAGAGAAAGGGTCACAGCCGTTTACGTAGGAACTTCACGCTTTACTTACCAGCGAGAGACAGGATAGGGTTTAGTGTGGGTGCCTAAAATATCTTCGTTCTCTGTACTTGTCTCTCAGGTCGCGTCTTGGGCTGACCTGTAGTTAACATTTTCTCGGATCATTCTCTTCGTAAATCGAATGTGTTAGAGTATATGGAGACCTGGCTGTCTGTCTGTCTATCTATATAATCCATCCAAGCTATATATCTATCTTTCTATACACACACACACACAAAACAGGACACACACACACACACACAAACACACACACACACCACACACCCACACACCACACCACACACACACACACATTATTATATATATATATATATATAAAATATATATCATATATATATATATATAAATTATAATATATACATATATAGATTACTAAAGTACATATATAAAAAATACAAACTTTTACACACATAAAGAACCTTGTAAAAAGCACATGTCGAGACGTCTCCAGATACCAACCCCCCATTTTTACAATCACCCCTGCCCTTTACCCAACAATTACCCAGGGTATTATCAAAATGAACCTAAATTCAAACGCAAAATTAGAAGCTAAGAAGATAAAAAAAAAAAAAAAAAAAAAAAAAAAAAAAAAAAAAAAATCGAGCGTCGGAAAATAAGTCCCGCATCTTTGATCTTCAATTACAGCCTGTGAATGTGCTCTTAAAGCGTGCTCCTCACAGCAAGAGAAAGGTAATCATGATTTTGACAATGCAACGCAAAGATAAGATAAATTTTAAAGGATGATAGATATACAGAGAAGTAACGCGAATATCTTTGGATATTTATTTAGAGCTGGTGATTGCATGTCACTATCTATCTCTCTCTCTCTCTCCCCTTATTCCCTCTCCTTTTCCTCTCCCGCTCCCTCTCCTCACTATCTTCTCCCTTCCTCTCCTTCTTCTCTCTTCTCTCTCTCTCCCTTCTCTCCCTTTATTCCCTTCCTTTTCCATCTCCCGCTCCCTCTCCTTTCACTATCTTCTCCCCTTTCTCTCTCCTCTCTCTTCTCTCTCTCTCCATCTCTCCCTTTATCCCTCTCTTTTCCCTTCCCATCCATCTCCTTCTCCATCTTTCTCCCCTCTCTCTTTCCTTCTCTCTCTCTCTATCTCCCTCTCTCCCTTTATCCTCCTTTTCCATCTCCGCTCCCTCCTCTTCCTTCTTCTTCTCCCTTTCCTCTCTCCCTCTCTCTCTCTCTCTCTCTCCCTCTCTCCCTTTATCCCTCTCCTTTTCCATCTCCCGCCTTCCTCTTTTCTACATCCTTCTCTCTCTCTCTCTCTCTGCTCTCTCTCTCTCTCTCTCTCTCTTCTCTCTCCTCTCTCTCCCCTTATCCTCTCCTTTTCCATCTCCCGCTCCCTTCACCTTCACTATCTTCTCCCTTTCTCTCTTCTCTCTTTCCCTCTCTCTCTCTCTTTTTATCTCCCTCTCTCCCTTTTCCCTCTCCTTTTCCATCTCCCGCTTCCCTCTCCTTCTCATCTTCTCCCTCTCTCTCTCTCTCGCTCTCCCTTCTCCCCTTATCCCTATCCTTTTCCATCCTCCCGCTCCCTTCTTTTTTCTCTCTTCTCCCTTTTCTCTCTCTCTCTCTCTCTCTCTCTCTCTCTCTCTCTCTCTCTATCTCTCTCTCTGTCTCTCTCTCTCTCTCCCTCTCTCCCTTATATCCCTCTCCTGTTCCATCTCCGTCCTCCATTCTCCTTCTCAATCTTCTCCCTTTCTC
>NW_028234527.1:0-2500 GCF_977035675.1 Penaeus japonicus | reverse complement strand
TATTTTCACTATTTCTATTACTATTATCATCATCGTTTTTATAATCATTATCATTATCATTATTATCGTTGTTACTGTGTAGTAATGATAATGCTAATAATGGTGATTATGATTATTATGAATATCATTATCATCATGAAAATCAATGCCATTACCATCATTAACAGTATTACTATTACTACTCTCATTACTAATACGATCACCGCCATAATTGTTATCATAACATTTATCATTATCCTCCCTACAATTCTGCCCATACCATCGCCTTTTCGTCTCGTCGACTGCCAACCTTTCAAAAATAAGATCATTAATACCATCATCAAGGTCGCCATATTGGAAGTCGCCGCTCCTGGATGCCGTCATGGCGAGAGTAATCCAATCAGGCTTTCGTCACGGCAAGAGTAATCGAAAAGAGGTTTATGCCGCGGCGGGAAATGGCAGACGAAATTGGTCCGCTGGCTGCCGGAAGCGAGCAGAGTAGGAGGACGGTTGGAAAAGGGCTTAATGTCACTTAATATTGTAGTTTCTTATGACTTATTTAGATGTTTGGGTTATTATTATTGATATTACTTTTTTATCTTTTATTTTATTTATTTATTATTTATTTATTTATTTATTTATTTTTTTTTTTCTATTTTTTGCCTTTATGAAATCTGATATCATTAGTGACCTTACTTGTTACTTCACGACCTTCGCTCTGTTGTCATTCACTTCACCCCCCCTCCCCTTCCTATTCTTCTTACTCCGTCTCTTCTCAATCCTTCTCCCTCTCCCTTTCTTTCTCCTTTTCTCTTCTCTCTCTTTCTACTTTTTCCCTCTCTCCTCGTTCATCCCCCATCTCAGCTCCACCCCCACTCTCTCCCTCACCCTCTATCTTTATTTTTCTTCACTCCTCTCCTTTCCTTTCTTCCTTCTTCTTCCTTGCCCTTCCCCTTCTCTCCTTCTCCTCCCTCCCCTATCCTCTCTCTCTCCCCCCACTACCTCTTTCCCTTCTCTGTCCTCTCCCACCTCTCATTATGAATTCCCTTTCCCCCCTCTCTCCTCTCCTTTCCCTCCTACCTTCCCCTTTCTCCCCTCTCCCTCCCCCTATCCACTCTCTCCTCTCCTCCCCCTTTCCCCTATCTCTACCCCCCCCCCTACCAATCTCCCTTCTCTCTCCTCTCCCATCTCTCTCTCTGATCCCCCCCCCTCTTCTCTCTCCTGCATTCCCCTTCTCTCACTTCCCCCTTTCCCTTCTCTTTCCTCCTCCCACCTTCTCTCTCTCTCTCACTCTCCTTTCCCCTCCCCTTCTCCCTCCTATCTTCCCCTTTCTCTCCCCTCCCACTCTCCCTCCTACTTTCCCCTCCCTCCCCTTCTCCCTCCTACCTTCCACTCCCTCCCCCTCTCCCCCTCTCCATTCTGTCCCCCTTCTCTCTCTCTCCCACTGCCCTCCCCTCTCCCCATCTCCCCAACTTCCGGGTGAGGGCAAGAGAGGGAGGCCTACTCCGGAATTGATACGCCCCCGATTCGTCCGCTACGACGACGCAAACGGCGGGCAAAGTACCGATCTGTCTCCCTCTTCCCCTTAATACAAATATAGACGTCGCTCGGGCCTTCCTGTTTATGTTTGTTTATGACTGTCGGTCTGTTTATGTGTGGTTGTCTGTCTGTGAGTGTCTGTGTGTGTGTTTGTCGGGGTTTGTTGATGTGTGTGTGTGTGTGCGTGTGTGTGTCGGGGTATGTTAATATATTTGTGTGTGTGTCTGTATTTTGGTGTTTGTTGGTCTGTTAATGGGCGTCGGTCATCTCTGTTATATTAGCCTATCTGTCTGTTCCTCTTTCTGTTTATATCTGTCTGATTATGCGAGTCTTTCTGTGGGTCTGTCATTCTTTTACTGCGTCTACTTTTTAGTCTGCTTTTGTCTGTATTACTTCGTATATTCTCTGTCTGTTGCTCTTTCTCTCTCATCACTCACTCTGCTTCTCTGCCTCCCCCCTTCTCTGTATGTCTGTCTCAACCCCCCCCCCCTTTCTCTCTCTCTCTGTCTTTCTCCCATCCCCTCCCTCTGCCTTCTCTCCCTATCTTTCTCTCCCCCCCTATTTCTCTCTGCCTCCTGCTGTACTCTCTCAGCCCCCCCACCCCCACCCCTGCTCTCTCTCTCAGCCTTACAATCCCTCTCTCTACCTTCCTCCCCACCCCCACCCCCACTCCTCTCACGCTCTTCCTCCCTCCCTCACGCTCTCTCCCTCTCTCTTTCCCTCTCTACCTCCACCATTCTAAATTCCTCCACACACTCCACCAAACCGCATACCCATCATTTTTACATTTTCTCCTTTTCTCCAACATGGCCATACCCAACATATCCTTCGCCGCCCGCCATAGGAACCCCCGCCCAACATAGCTACGCGTCACCGATGGAATGCCGTACCAGCCACCACATATCCTATTCAAAGTAATCCCACACGCACTTAGAAAGCACTTATAATCCTTTTGTGTCGCAAGACTGGAGGGTCGAAAAGG
>NW_028234525.1:2500-10000 GCF_977035675.1 Penaeus japonicus | reverse complement strand
CAAAACCCTACCTACATACCCCTCCCCTCCCCTCTTTCCCCAAACCCCACCCACTTACCAGCACTCCCTCTGTCACTCTATCCCCCCGCCCCCCCCTCCCCACTTCCCCTCTCAACCCCCACCCCCACCCTCGCCCATCGCCACATTCCCTTAACCAGTCCCTCCTCATTCCTCTCCTTTACCCCCCCCCCTTACGCCCCACCCCAAAGCCACTCCACAACCCTCCCCCATCCCTCAACAATCCTCCCTCCCTCCACCTTAAATCACCCCCCTCACTCGTTCCCTCTCTCACCTCCCCCCCCTCTGATCCCCCACCAAAACCAACAAACCCTCCCGCCTCCTACCCCCCTCCACCCACTCCCTACAACCGTAACCCGCTTCCCCTGACCGCCTCTGCTCACCCTTCCCACCAACCACTTAAAAAACCCCCCACCCACCCTGCTCCCGAAACCGGTCTTTCATCCGTGGTATTATCTCCGTGTTATATCGTACCGCCGTAACACAACCGCGGGGAAACACACGCGGGAAGTTGGCCGTGATTAGGGCTGCGAAACAGACGGCTGCTGCAAAGTCTCACAGCGGTATTCGTTTATTGATCATAGAGGCCGAGAAGGCGACAGGTGGGATGGGAATGACAGCGAAGGAGGAAAGCAAGCGAGACATGAGAGAAGGGGGATGGAGTGGGAAGAAAAGGAGAGGGAGGGAAACGGGAGGAACATGAGACGGGGAGGGGGAGGGGAAGACTGAGAGGAGTGAGGGGAGGGAGAGGGGACTAGAATGATGAGGGGGATAATGAAACGGGGGATGAGGGGGAAGGCACACAACGGGGGAATAATGAGCAGGGGGAGGGAGACGAGGAAGCCTGAGAAAGAGGGGGGAGTATGAAGACAGGGAGGAGAATGAAAGCGGGAGGATAGAGTCAGAAGAGGACATAGGAACACAAGTAGTACAGGGGGAAGAGGAGGAGAAATGACAGAGAGGGACGGGAAGAGGAGAGGAGAATGAGAAGGGGACACTCAACCTAATCAGGGGAATAGAGAGGAGCGCAAGAAAAGAGGGAGGGAGGAGAATGAGAGAAGGGAGAGGAAGAGAGAGGTAGTAGAATGAGGAAGGAAGGGAGGGAAAATGGAGAGGGAGGAGAAGGAGAGAGGGAGGGAGGAAAATGAGAGAGAGGGGGATTGAGAGAGGAAGGTAAGGAGAGGGAGGGAAGATAATGAGAGAAGGGAACGGAAGAGAGAGGTAGGAGAATGAGAGGGGGATAAAGGGAAGGAGGGAGAAGGAGGAGAATGAGAGAAGGGTTGGTAGGGAATAAGGAATAGAGGGGTGGTAGGGAGGGACGGAGGGAAGTAGGAAGGGAGGGTCAGAGGGAAGGAAGGAGAGAGAGAGAGAGAGAGAGAGAGAGAGAGAGAGAGGAGGGGAGGGAGGGAGGGAGGGAGGGAGGGAGAGAGAAAGAGAAAGAGAGAGAGAGAGAGAGAGAGAGAGAGAGAGAGAGAGAGAGAGAGAGAGAGAGAGAGAGAGAGAGAGAGAGAGAGAGAGAGAGAGAGAGAGAGAGAGAGAGAGAGAGAGAGAGCAAAGGGAGGGAAGAAGGGAGGAAGAGAGAAAGAGAGTTAGAGAGAAGAATACAAAGAAGCAGAAGAAAAAAAAGGAGGAGGAGAGGAAGAAGAGGGAGAGGGAGAGGGAGAGAGAGAGACAGATAGAGAAAAAGTGGAATAAGAATAAGAAAAGAAAGAAAAAGAGAGAAGAAATGAAGAGGAGAACATGGAGAGAGAGATCAATTATAATAATGATGATAATGATGATAATAAAAATAGTGATGATAATGGCAATGAAGGTGACATATTATTGATTGTAATGATAAGAAGATAGTATGAAAACACTAAAACTCTGAAAAAAATGAGATCATCACTGAAACACTTTAAAGGCAGAAAAAATGATAATGAGTATGAAAGAATTAAAGTAAAAAGATAATAATTAACAGCAAAAATAATGAAAATGCAGATGACTAACCGTAATAATGACGATAATAGACATAAAGAGGATAGTAAAGCAGTACAATAAAAGAAATAATAAAATCACCAGAAACAGTGACCACAATGAAATCCATATAAATCTGTATGATATGTTAATTATAAATAGATAAATAATGAAATAAAATGCTAATAAAGCAACAACAACAATCCTCTAATAATACTAACATAATACTATGATAATATATGCAAAAATCATAAAAATAATAATAATAATAATAACAATAATAATTCAATAAAAATAATGATAATGATAAAATAATAATCGAATAGTATAATAATAATAAAATGATATTGATAAATAATATAGTAATAATGATAATGATAATACCAAACAACACTAATTATACTCATTAATTATAAGAATATAACAGTTATTCTGACCGCAAAGATATGCAGAGAACAAACAATAATAATGATACTCAAACTAACGAACAACAGAAGAAGAAAAAAATGTCACAAAAAAGTAACTAGAAAGAATGCTGAGAGATAAAGTAAACAATAGGGAAGAAGAAGTAGTTAAGGAGAGGGGAATGTAAAAGAAAACAATTAAGAAAAAGAACAAGTATTAAAAAGAAGAGAAGAAGAGAGAAGATAAAAAGAAGAATATATTTATAATAAAAATAAAAGCAAGAGTAAGTAAAAAAAGCAACAAAAAGAGACAAAAAAAAAAAAAAAAAATAACAAGAAGGATAGCCAGGAATAGACCGAGAAGTTGCGACGTGAGGAGAGATAGAGAGAGAGGAGCGGGGGAGAGAGGAGAGAGAAGGATAGAGAGAGAGAGAGAGCGAGTGAGGAGAGAGAGAGAGAGAGGAGAGAGAAGTAGCGAGCGTTTCCACGGGAAGCGCCCCAGCTGATTTCGAAGGGTTCAGCAAACAAGCCGCGGGCGGGAAGATATTCACCAGGGAGGGGGTGGTAGTGGGTGGGATTTGGGAAGGGGAAAACACCCCGGTGGACATATGGCATGGGCTATATTGAGTGGACAGGGGGTGGAATGGGTGTGGGTGTGGGGGGTGTAGGGGGTGTAGGTGGGGGTAGGGGGGTGTGTGGGTGTAGGTGGGTTTGTGGGGGGTGGGGGGGATGGATGGGTGGGGGGGGGGGGGTGGATGGATGGGTGGGGGGGGGTTAGGTGGGGAGGGGTGTAGGTGGGTGGGTGGATGGGTGGGTAGGTAGGAGGGTTGTGGGGGGGTTAGGTGGGGGAGGGTGGGTAGGGGGGTTGTGGGGGGTGGGGGTTGTGGGTGTGGGTGGGTGTGGGTGGATGAATGGATGGAAGGATAGATGGGTATGTGTGTGTGGGTGGGTGTGGGTGTTTATGTATGGATGAATGGATGTGTGTATGTATGTATGAACGTGTGTTTGGATGCATGTGCGTATGGAATGGAGTTTGAGAAATATGTTTTATGAGTATGCGAACAAACATTAAGGAATTGATCTTGATTAGATGTATGTATGTATGCACATATGTTTTATTAGGATTTTTTAGAAACCTTTGGGGTATATATACAAGGAGTAGGGATCTAGCCTTCGAAGTTTGTATGTATATGGGGAGATATGTAAATGTATATGTAGAAGCAATCAGAAACTGGTCTTGCTTACATGTCTATATGTATGTGGACAGAAGATTGGTCTCGTAGAGGTGAATATACAAACACGGAAGATCTAGTCTTGTTGACGTGTATTTATTTATAAAGGGATATAAATAAATATAAAGGTGCGAGCAAACACCATGCACGGTGGTATACTGAAGCATAGAAACAAATATATATATTCTGCGACATAGAGAAATATATACATATACATCCGGTATATGGAATTTTATATACACATACGTCAGGCATAGTAAAAAAATATATATACATATACAGTGGAACATAAGAAACACATGTATCCACATATACATTTTGACCTCATCCTTTAGCTTGCACACACACTGCTTCCCCCCTTCATATCCACACCAAACATCCCCTCTCATCCATCCGCTACCCCCCCCCCACACACCTTCATACACCCCTCCCTATCCATCCGCTATCCCCCCTCACCCCCCCCCCCCCCCCACACACACGTAACCGGCAGAATCATCACGCTGGGTCACAGGACGTAACACAACACTAAACTTCCGGAGCGAGGTCACGGGGTCAAGATGATTTGTTTGGTTAAGGGCGCAAGCAGATTCGGAGGAGAGAAGAGACGGCCTGTGCTAGAGGTAAGACGTCGTTTTGGGGACATTCTCTGCGGGTCAAGTTTGGGGGTCATTTGTATCTTTCTGGTCAGCACTTCTAAAGGGACAGATTTATGTGCCAAGGGGCGGGGTTCTGAGACGGGGTGGTTGGGGTGGGGTGAGGGGTGGGGGGGAAGGTGGTACGGGGAGGGGAAAGGGGAAGAAGAGGAAGAAGGACAAGAGGAAAGAGAGAGGAGAAAGGAGAGGGAAATAGTTTGATATTGGGATATTATAAATTTATATGAATATTATAAGATCTTAAAAATTTAAATATTTTACAGGGGTTTTTAAAGAATGATAAGAAAGAAAAAAGAGGAATATTTGGAATATATTTTAATAGGAATGAGAATTAAAATTGAAAAAGGAAAGGAGGGGGGGAAATAGGGGGAAAATGGGACTTATTAAATAATTGGGGGGGGATACGAGGGATAGATATTTATTTTATTGATATTTTTTAAAAAGATGGGGCAGGGAGAGAGAGATAGTTATAGGAAATGATTTTGTATTGAGGTCGAAATGAGAAAAAAAAAAATGAGAATAAGGATCTTAGATATGAATGGCTATACTAAAAAGAAAAAGAGAAAGACGAATTGAGAACGAAACGAAATGAGAAAAATGAGTATTGATAAATGCGAAGGAAAAACGAAATAATGAGGACGAAACAGACGAATGATGAAAAAAAAAAAATATGAGTAATGAGGATAAATATTGATAATAAATTAAAATAGACAAAGAGAATAGGAAAAAAAGAGGAAAAGGAGAAGGAGAGGAAGAGAGTAGAAGAAGGAAGACGAGAAGAAGGAGAGAAGGAGAGAGGAGAAGGGAGAAGGAGAGGAGGGGAGGGGATAGGGAGAGGAGGAAAGGAGGAGAAGGGAGGAGGGACAAGGGAAGGAAGGGAAGAAGAGGAGAAGGGAGAGGGGAGAGAAGAGGAAGTGGGAGAGGAAAGGTGGAAGAGGAGGAGGGAGAGGTGAGCGGAGAGAAGGGATAGGAGGAGGAAGGAGGGGAGGGAAGGGAGAGGAAGGGAGGAAAGAAAAGGAATGGGAGGAGGAGGAAGGAGGAGAAAAAAAAGAAAAAGGAAGAAGGAGAGAGAAGGAAGAGGGAGGAAGGAAAAGGAATAATAAAAAAGATTAAAAAAAAGAAGAAAAAGACAAGGGGAAAGAGAGGAGAGGGAAGAAGGAAGGAGTGAATGGTAAGAGGAAGGGATGAAAAGGGAGGGAGGAGGAGGAAGGTGAGAAGAGGAAGGAGGGGAGGAAGGAGGAAGAAGGAGGAAAGGAGAAAGAAAGGAAAGAGAGGAAATAAAGAGAAGGAAGGGGGAGAGAAGGGGAGGGGAGAAGGGGAGAGGAGGAGGAAGGAGGAGAGAAGGAGTGAGGGAAAGGAAAAGAAAATACGGAGAATTTATTTTAATAAAAAAATGAAGAAGACAAAACGGAATGACGAAAATAAAGAAAGGAAGTAAGAAAATTATAAGAAGGATAGATGAAGATTAAGAAAACTGAACGACAAGAATGGACAAGAAGAAAGAAAGAGATGAACGAGGACTTGATAAATAGAGGAAAAGAAAAAAAATAACGAACCAGACGAGGAAAAAGAATGGAAGAAGATGAGAAAACAATAAAATATAACCTTCAAGTGAACGTAAAGATAAAATACTTTATGCAACTTTAGTCTAACAACTCCCGGTCTTAAAAAAGTAAAAACTTAACGATATATATTTTTAAAGAGTTTGAAGAAGAAAAAAACTTATTTAAGAACACCAAAGAAAGAGAATTTAATTTTTTTCTTTCGGTTTGGTGAATATAACGAGGAATACTCTTTGACTGATGCAATGTTGTAACTTCATTGATTAATACGAAAGACTATTTACGAAAGTCGAGGAAGAAGTGGCAGGCAAGCAGACATGCAAGCAAATCACCAAACAAACACTCATGCAAGAGGAGAGCATGCAAACAGATGAGTTAGCAAGCACTCAACGATACAACTATATCAACTGGAGCAACAATTATATATAGAGAGAGGGAGAGAGAGAGGGGTGGAGAGGGAAATAGAGAGAGAGAGAGAGAGAGAGAGAGAGAGAGAGAGAGAGAGAGAGAGGTAGAGAGAGAGAGAGAGAGAGAGAGAGAGAGAGAGAGAGAGAGGACAGAGAGGAGAGAGAGAGAGAGGGAGAGAGAAGAGGAGAGGAGGAGAGATGAGAAGGAAGCGAGAGAGAGAGAAGAGAGAGATAGAGAGGAGAGAGGAGAGAGATGAGCGACAGACGAGAGAGAGAGAGAGAGAGAGAGAGAGAGAGAGAGAGAGAGAGTTAGCAAACACTCAACGATACAACTATATCAACTGGAGCAACAACAATTATGAACAGCTTTGCAGGAGAGTCATTATATCTTAGGTCAATGATCTCAAGCAGTTGTAATATTTCGTCATTGAACCACAAGTTCAAATGGTCTTCACGTGGGAGAGAGAGAGGGAGAGGGAGAGAGAGAGGGGGGGAGGGAGGGAAATAGAGACAGACAGAGAGAGAGAGGGGGGGAGAGAGGGAAAAAGAGACAGAGAGAGAGAGGGGGGGAGGGAGAGAGAGAGAGAGAGGGAGAGAGGGAGAGAAATAGGAGGGGAGAGGGAAATAGAGACAAACAGAGAGAGAGAGGGGGGGGGGAGAGGGGGGGAGGGAAATAGAAACAGAGAGAGAGACAGACAGAGAGAGAGAGATTGATTTTGATTTTGATATGTTTATTCATACTATTACCATTGTATACACATGAATAGGCATAGGAACTATGAGAGAGAGAGAGAGAGAGAGAGAGAGAGAGAGAGAGAGAGGGGGGGAGGGAGGGAGAGAGAAGAAATAGATACAGCAAGAAAAGAGATATCAAGAAAAGAGATAGATATATATACTCCCTTTTCCTCCCCCCTTTTTCCTCTTAAAAGATGGCAAGAAGTCAAGATCTTCCGGAATTTTTAAGAGTTCAGAATTTCCTTAATAATCCAGGTGGAAATCTCGGGTGGGAGATGCGCAGGTGGCCCCTCTGTCACCTCCCCCTTCCCCTCCCCCTTGTCTCTCTCTTAGTCCCCTCCCCCTTCCCCTCCCCCCTTCCTCTCCCCCTTGTCTCTCTCTTAGTCCCCTCTTTGTACTCCCTCTCACCTCACTCTTATCCTTCCTTATTTCTGTCCTCCAGCTCTCTTTTTCCCTTTTTTCTTCTCTTCCCTTCTCTTCTCCTCTCTCTCTAATTCTTCTCTATTCCTTTCTTTCCAACTCATAAAAGCTCT
>NW_028234524.1:0-17381 GCF_977035675.1 Penaeus japonicus | reverse complement strand
CTAGCTTATACCTTAGAATATACTCCCTTTAATTAACACTTATCCTTCTTAACTATTTTATTCCTTATTTGAGATGTATTATTCTAATTATATCTTAAATTGTTTTTTTCTAAAAACATCTTATCCTTTATTCTAATTCTGGAAACTTCTACTTCCTGTATCTTACTTGTTATCTTATGCTGAAACGTCTTATCTTATCTGAGAACCTCTTATCTTTCACTTGTTATCTTATCTGAAACCCTCTTATCTTTTCTTGTTATCTTATCTGAACCTTCTTATCTCTACTTGTTATCTTATCTGAACCTTCTTATCTTTCCTTGTTATCTTATCTGAAACTTCTTATCTTTCCTTGTTACCGTATCTGAAACTTCTTATCTTTATTTGTTATCTTATCTGAAACTTATTATCTTTAAATGTTATCTTATCTGAAAATATTATTCCTCTATACTATCCTTTACTTTATTCCGATCTTATCATATCACCATCTTCTTATCTATATTAGTTTCTTCTAGTCCAGATATTCAAAACTTATTTATTAATCATCTATATTATCTCTTTACCTTATCTAGATATCCTTATCTTTTCTTAAAATATTATTCTTCTATATTATCCTTTACTTCATCCAGATTTATTCGTTTCACGTGTGCCTTATCTAGAAACGTATCTCTTAAAACAGATATTCTTATCTATATTCAAACATTTATATCTGAAACTCCTTATTTTTTATTTTTTATTTGTATGAGCCTGTTAAAACTATATCTTATCTATATAAACTTATCTTATCTTTATTTATTGTTCACTTATTCTAAACTTATCTCTACATAGTCTTTATCTTTTATTTATTCTTCTATATTTCCCTCTTATCTGTAAGAAACCTTATCTTAATTTGTATTTTTTTATATGAAGTTTACCGTGACTTATCTATATATTTATATACACAAACCTTATCTAGGAGAATTTACCTTTAACTATACTTTTTTTGTCCTTTGTCTTTATGATTTTATATCTTTTTATATTAGAAGAAAAAACCCTTAGACTTCTAGCATATATAGTTTATTTGTTTAAAATTTTTCTTTTTATCTTATGATTTCATTCAGAGTATTGTATTTTCCTATATTTCTAGATCCTCTATTATATATTCTACTATTATTATTTTTCTTTTATCTTATGATTTCACTCAGTATATTGTATCCTCAAAAAACATGTACTTCCTTTTCCAAATATGTTAGAACTTCTATTATATATTCTACTATTATTATTTTTCTTTTATCTTATGATTTCACTCAGTATATTGTATCCTCAAATATTCATATACTTTCTTTTCAAATATGCTAGATCTTCTGTTATATATTCTACTGTCATATATTTCACTGTGATCTTATATTCTTTAAACAGCTTACACGCTTCCTCTCATTCTCTTATTCTATATGTACCCTTAGAAAAAAGAAAAGGGGGGGTGTGTGGGGGGTGTTGGTTACTCTATGTATCTCTATGTACCCAAAAAAAAACCAAAAAAAGGGGGGAGGGGGGGTTGTCTAGCTCTAACCACTGTGTACTACTCTACCAACTACGTGCAAGGACTCTCTTCAGATGTGTCTTTTAACCACTTATCTGTTTCTGTAGTCCTGTGTGGAGGTTCCCTGTAGCTCTTGTGGTTCTTCCTTGAGAAGACTTCTCCTTCTGGCGGGGTACTTTGAGCCTTTTCTGTGGCTTAAAACGTTCGCACTGAACAGAGATACACTGACTTACTACACCACATAACACTTAAAAAACATCACAATTGTTCAACACAGGAAAAAACAAACACACATATCACTTATAACACTACAGTAGCCCCACAACACGAGCGCTTTCGGCCTCCATGGCCTCATCAGGTGCTGGGCTGGGTGCTTACTGACTCTTTATTTTTCAGGTGTACAATATATACCTATCTCAAGAGTCATGTAAAAGGGATAGGGAATGTCTTTCCTGTATGGACCCATGTATCCTGGGTCCCCATTATTGGTACTTTGGGGGTGTGGTACCGGGGTACTGGGAGGTAGTGCATACTACCCTGACCACACTCCCCTTATTGGGAATTGGGGCACAGGTACTATGGGGGGAAGGTAACACTTTTTCCTGACTAAAAAATTGTTTTATACACTTTTTCTTTATAAATGGCTAAAGGACAAGGGGAACCTTCGTATCAAGGGAGGGAAAAGGAGGAGTCAGCAGGAGCCCTTCTCTTGGGGGCTACTCTTGGTCAGGGAAGATGGGTTAGACTGATGCTGATTGTCCCTGTCACAACTGCTGTTCCTGAAGGAGGTGGGGTATAAGCATGAAGAGAAGGGAAATTCCGGGTAGAAACAGGCTAGAAGACGGGTATCCACTCATCCTTGTCCATGGGATTTTTCTTTTCACTCCTTTTGCTTAATCCTTGCTAGCTCTTGGGGCCTTTTCCTAGAAAAGGGGAAGAGGGCAGGATTTGAGAATAAATCTTTACATCTAATATTTTTAACAGATATATATCCAGGACTTGCCCCTTCTGTACAGAAGCAGTATTCTACTTATCTTTTTCCTGGTGATTATTCTCATCGGCGGAGAGAAAGGGGGAGGGGGGTTTTTTGTCAGCTAGGCTTATTTTATTCTCCACTGTTGGCTCTTGGTCCCTTCTTTCCTGGAAAGAGGGAGAAGAGATCAGGGAGCATTTTATGTCCTTATTCGTGTGTTACTATCCATATCTCGAAAACGAGATCGCACCATTGTACCTGTATAAATATTCTTATACATATCTATGTTTATTTATCCATCTATATGTATAGTTTATAAATAGAAATCTTCTATCTCTCTTCTGAAAATTATTATAACTCAGTCTTCCTTTTCTTTATTCTATTTGAAAAACTTCTTTCCTTATTCCTCGTTGTTTTTTATATATCTAGGAATGTATAATATAGTTTCTTTCCTCTGTGAAACTTTTCTAACATATAAATGACTTGATTTTACTTAGCTTTTGTGTATGGATGTGTGGGAGGTGGATTGTGGAACCTGGGGCCTTCCCTTGTTCCTTCCTCCTGTAGCTGCTAATTCTGTTTCCTCAGGCTTTGTGAGATCTCCTATTGCCTGTGGGTATACACATTCAGCAGGATCCATATTCTTGCCAGGAGAGATATAGTTTCTTATAAAGAATAAATTTTTCTTTTTAGCTGAAAAAATGTTTTGAGCTAAAAAATGTGTTTATTTCTCTTCACGAAATTGTATATTATCCTTTTCTTTGTTCTCTTTCTATTATCACTTCATATGTTCTTTCATTTTCCATCTTCTGCTTTTTTTTATAAGTTATTCTATATCATTCTTTTGTTTCTAACATCTCTTGTTAATAATTATATCATCCTTCTTTTATTGACTGTTAAGAATTATATCGTTTTTCTTTTATTGTGAAACTTCTATCATCTATTGTAAATCGACAGAAAAAATATATATAATAAATTAATTAAATCTTGAGCCTTTCTTAATTTTAGTTGTTTTTATATCTAAAAGTATCATATAGTTTCTTTCCTCTAAAAACCTCTTCAAAAAATTACATTTTTTACATATACATGACTTGCTATTACTTAGCTTTTATGTATGTGTATGTTGGATGTGGAGTGTGGAACCTGGAGCCTCCCCTAGTTCCTTACTCCTGTAGCCGCTAGTTCTGTTTCCTCAGGCTTCTGAGATCTCCTATTGCCTGTGGATATACAGATATAGCAGAATCCTCATCCTTTTAAGGAAGACAAGTTTTTTTGTAAAAAATTAATTAATAAAAATATATAAAATTCTTCTATTAGCTACCAACTTCATACCTTATCTTTCCGAAACATTATATTATTCTTTTCCTCCTATTATAATAATTATATGTCCTCTTTTCTTTTTTTCTTTTCTCTTATGAAATATTATATCTCATTTTTCTGTTGCTTGAAACTTCTATCATCTCTTGTTAAGAATTATATTATCCTTCTTTTGTTATGAAATTCCTATCATCGACTGTTAAGGGTTATAACATCCTTCTTTTATCCTGAAACTTCTAGCATCTACTCTTAAACTTAGCTTTTTTTATGAAATACTATATATTCTTCTTCTGTTGTTGGATCTTCTATCATTTTCTGTTAAGAATTATAACCTCCTTACTTTATTCGGGATCTTCTACTGTTTATTTGTTTAAGAAATATATCATCCTTCTCTTATATTGAACCTTCTATGTTCTCTTGATTTCATGATGTTATATATCTTTCTTTTTGAGCTGATTGTTCTATTTCAACTAGTAACTTTTTCATTTTCTTTATAAAAATAGTTACAAATTTAAAGAAACCTTGTTTTCACTTAGCTTTTTTAGGTATGTGTGTGGAACCTGGGAGTTCCCCTGTTCCTCTCCTTTTTAGCTGCTTGTTTCCCTGGCTCAGGCTTCGTGAGGTCTCGCATCACCTGCGGGTATACAAGCTGGCAGACCCCTTTCTCCCTCATTATGCTCTCTCCTTGGTGTAAGTAAGGGTGAGGGGAACTCTGCTCTTATTAGTCTATCTGCTATGGTCCTATCTTTCTTCCAGGCTATCATGGGGGGTGGGCCCTTGAAACTTTCCCTCCATGGGGTGTCCTTGGCATTCTCCTGTACCCATTCCCATATCCTGTTGATCGATAGTCTTAGGGGACCTGCGATATTATGTGAATAAAGCATGGGGAAGATTATTCTGTTTAAGTCATTTTTTACCTGTTTTTCTAGTAGGGACTCTCTATTAATGGTACTCAGTCTTTCCATTGCCATCTTTAGGGTCTTCTCACTGTACCCTCTTGCCTTAAAAAAGCCTATCATGTCTTGTAGTGCCTCATCTACCAGGTGTGGGTCACTCACTATCCTTTTCACTCTGATACCTTGTGAGAAGGGGAGGCTCTTCTTTAGGTTTGGATGGTGGCTGGACTGAAAATGCAAATATTGATGAGTATTTGAGGGTTTATGGTACACTTTTGTTTGTAGGAAGCCTTCATTATCTATATATACTAGAGTATCTAGGAAGGGTAATCTTTCTTTGTCAAACTCTAAAGTAAATTTCAGGTCTGGGTGAAAGCTATTTAGACCTCTGTAGTACTCTTGAAGGTCCTCCTCTGTGCCCTGTAAAACTCCAAAAATATCGTCAATATACCTGAAAAAAATGGCTGGTTGTTTTTTAAGTCTTTTCCTTTGTTTCTCTATACTCACATGGACGAAAATCTCTGCTACTGCTACAGATACTGAGGCTCCTATGGCTGTGCCCTTCATCTGTTTGTAGCATTTTCCGTCGAATTTTAGAAGGGTCCCTGTGAGTATATGGTCGATACCTTCTTTTATTAGGTAGGGGGGAGGGGCATTAATATTGTATAACTCTTTTAGCCTACCTTGTACATACCCCATGTTCTTCTCGTAGAAATTTGCAACTACCCAAGCTGCTTCTTCCTGTGGGATAGAGGGATACAAAGACACTATGTCAAAGGAAAATAAGAAAGTTTCTCCTGTAAATCTGGGTGTTTCCTTTAATCTCCTTAGGAAGTGCGTTGTATCTTGCAGTCTTTCTGGGAGTATTTCTAGAAGAGGGGATAAAAAGGTTGTTAAGAGTCTATCTACAGGCCTTGTGGGTGCACTACAGCCACTGAGTACTGGCCTCCCAGGCCATGTCCCTAGCTCCTCATCTATTTTTTTATGTGTTTTGGGGAGTATGTACCAATGAGGAATGCTGGTTTCCTGGGAGAGGAGGGCATCTCTCTGGGCTGCTGAGAAGCTTGACTTCTTTCCTGCTGGGGAATCAAGGCAATACATTCTACTTATTAGTATTTTACTTTCTGCTTGCACCTTCTCCAGCTCCATCTGTGGATTAAACAGTGGTTGATAAGTACTTTCGTCTCTTAAATGTGCTAAGCCCATAGCTCTGTACTGTTCTGTTTTTAGGACTACTAGAGCTCCATCTTTATCTGCCTTTTTAATAATAATGTTTGGATTTCTTTTCAAATCTTCAAGAGCTCCTATTTCCTCTCTCGTTAGGTTTGGTCTTACTTTTGTTTTACTATGTCTTTTAATCAAGGTTGCTTCTTCTTCAATCTTTTCCTTTAGTCCAGGCATTTTTCTAGGGGGATCTTTACTGCGTTTTATCTTTGGAAACTGGGAGGGTATCTTATATTTACATTTTTTCACTAAGGGGCCTGGGGAAGGGGTGAGGGAGGCCGTGAATCTAGAATTGATTTCAACTTCTAAATCTCCTAGGGAAGAGGCTAAACTCTCTGAGAGGGGCAGGGGGGCTGGGGGGCCTGGGACAAAAGACCGGCCTTTGCTGAGGACTGATCTTTGTGCCTGGGTGAGTGGTACCTCTGAAACTACCAATGCCAAGCCTTGTAACCATTCCCTCCTCTTTGCCACTGTCCTTCTCCTCTTCCTCCTTGGTCCCATTGGGTGCTTCCTTTTCCTCCTATCCCTGTTTGATCTCTGTACCCTCTCCAATTGTTGTGATGTGGTCTCCCTTGATTTCTCCATGTTTCTGAATCCCACATCCTCCTTTCGTTTATCCCATTCCTGCGGTACCCTGAGTCCCACATCCTCCTGTAATTTATCCCATTCTTGTGATACCCTTGGTTCCCATAATCCTCTCTGTAGATCCTTTTGTTCCCATACCATTCTCTGTAAATCCCTCTGTTCCCATATTCCCTTCGGTTCTGGGCCCTTCCTATTCCTCTGTGCCAAGGCTGTTTCCCTTGGTTCCCTAGGGGGGGAGGGTTGGGGCTTACTGGGGCATGGGTACTTTGAGGGGGGATGAGGGGAGGAGGAGGTAGGGGGGGTGGAGGGGGAGGGGGGAGGGGGGATTGCTGGGGGGGGGTTCCGTTGCCCGTTTTTTGGAACTGTTCTTTCCTCTTTATTTTTTTGTCCTTTATTTTTCTTCTTCTCCTTTGTCTCTTTCGTTTTCTTACCCCTTTCTCTCTTTGAATGCTCTCTAAGAGCCTTCCAAGTGTACGAGTTCTCTACTCTAGGGGGGGCTTGCTCTGTCTCTTCTTGTACTGGGGGTGGGGTGGGGGCAGGGGCCGAGGTGGGAGGAGGGGGGGAGGAATGGAGAGTATTGACTTTTTCTAAAAATAGAGTCTCCATCCTGTGGACCACTTCGACTACCCTATCAATTAGAGCATGACAAGCATCGATCCTATCTGCTTGTGCAGGGGTGGGGGCTGTGTTAGGGATGTCGTTTTGGGGGGAGGGGGGGGCTCCTACCGGGGTATTCTCTATCCTGGGGGAGTCGGCTTCATGGGGGAATAGGTCTCTTTGCAATGTATCTAAGGAGGGGGGGAGGATAATGGGGCTAGGATCTTGCCAATGTACGTTTTCCAGGGGGTCTCCTTCTATATTCTCTTCCCCTGATTGGCCTATCTCTAGGGGGGTATCATTTTCTGGGGGGGGAGGGAGGGTGAACCTTACCTGGGGCTTGCCCTTATCCAATCTCGGTTCTATACATATGTTGATTAATTCTTCTTCTTCCTCAGTAAGCCTAGATTCTTTTCTTATATATTGCAATAGGGGGGTTGATCCGTCCATTATGTAAAATAAATTTTCTTCTGGGGGAGCCTTACGTTTTATGTTTCCTAGACCTTTTTTGAGGGCCTTATCACATATTTCCCTAAACGTCTCTGGGTATCTACTCTTTATTTCACATTTCACCTCGACGATCTCGGTCCGCAATTGCATTGCTTCGGCCCTAAGGTGTGCAGCCACTAGGCCTTGCCATTTCCTTGCAGCCTCTGACCAGATTTTTTCGCCTATTTCCACTAGCCAGCGGGGGGGAAGGGCATTAGTAGGACTGGGGATCCCTGTGACTGCTATCTTACCAATCCCTGAGGTTCCCTTTTCCTCACATGCATCACACAAGGCTATATATTCCCAACACTGTGCTTCCTTTCTGAATAGATTAGCTAGAACTTGGCACTCTGTGAACCCTGTTTGTTTGTCTAGAGGTGCCCTGGTCTCTAAACTATCATAACTATCTTCAAAGGGGTCGTCTGGGTGCCCTACTTTTTCATGCTCCTCCGACAGGACCTGTCCTAGGGGTGAGAATTCTATAGCTACATTCCCCTTAGTCCAGGCATCTGGGTGGTTCCAACCTCCTGGGAGGCACTGTGCTAATTCCCTTACTCTACCCTTTTGGCCCTCCCTCGCTTCTGGGGGACTTTCTCCTTCTCCCATTATCCTAATGGGTTCACTTATCCCTGGGAGTGCATTTCTCCATTCCCTACTCTCATCGTTTTGGAGGGTTCCCTCTGAAGTTCCCCTTATTTGTTTCCTAGTTTGTACCATATTTATGTGTTCTTATACTTATTATATCTATTAGAAACTGTAACGACTCCACCACTTGAGCTTGTTCACTGGAACTTCTTCAAAAATATTTCATATACCTTTATTCTAGCTTATACCTTAGAATTACTCCCTTTAAAACTTCCTTCTTAACTATTTTATTCCTTATTTAGATGTATTATTCTAATATATCTTATATTGTTTTTTCTAAAACTTCTTATCTTATCTGGAACTTCTTATCTTTACTTGTTATCTTATCTGAAACGTCTTATCTTATCTGAAAACCTCTAATCTACACTTGTTATCTTATCTGAAACCTCTATCTTTTCTTGTTATCTTATCTGAACCTTCTTATCTCTACTTGTTATCTTATCTGAACCTTCTTATCTTTCCTTGTTATCTTATCTGAAACTTCTTATCTTTCCTTGTTACCGTATCTGAAACTTCTTATCTTTATTTGTTATCTTATCTGAAACTTATTATCTTAAATGTTATCTTATCTGAAAATATTATTCCTCTATACTATCCCTTTACTTTATTCCGATCTTATCATATCACCATCTTCTTATCTATATTAGTTTTTCTTCTAGTCCAGATATTCAAAACTTATTTTATCATATTTATTAATCCTATCTGGAATTATCTTTATTTATGTGTTTTATATATTTTACTTATCTAGATATCCTTATCTTTCTTAAAATATTATTCTTCTATATTATCCTTTACTTCATTCAGATTTAATCATATCACGGTATCCTTATCTAGAAACGTATCTCTTAACAGACAGATATTCTTATCTATATTCAAACATTTTTATCTGAAACTCCTTATTTTTTATTTTTTATTTTTATGAGCCTGTTAAAACTATATCTTATCTATATAAACTTATCTTATCTTTATTTATTGTTCACTTATTCTAAACTTATCTCTACATAGTCTTTATCTTTTATTTATTCTTCTATATTTCCCTCTTATCTGTAAGAAACCTTATCTTAATTTGTATTTGTGTATCTGAGTGTTAGCGTTAGTTATCGATATATTTATATACACAAACCTTATCTAGGTGAATTCACCTTTATCTATACTTTTTTTGTCCTTTGTCTTTATGATTTTATATCTTTTTATATTAGAAGAAAAAACCCTTAGACTTCTAGCATATATAGTTTATTTGTTTAAAATTTTTCTTTTTATCTTATGATTTCATTCAGAGTATTGTATTTTCCTATATTTCTAGATCCTCTATTATATATTCTACTATTATTATTTTTCTTTTATCTTATGATTTCACTCAGTATATTGTATCCTCAAAAAACATGTACTTCCTTTTCCAAATATGTTAGAACTTCTATTATATATTCTACTATTATTATTTTTCTTTTATCTTATGATTTCACTCAGTATATTGTATCCTCAAATATTCATGTACTTTCTTTTCAAATATGCTAGATCTTCTGTTATATATTCTACTGTCATATATTTCACTGTGATCTTATATTCTTTAAACAGCTTACACGCTTCCTCTCATTCTCTAGGACTATATGTACCCTTAGAAAAAAGAAAAGGGGGGGTGTGTGGGGGGTGTTGGTTACTCTATGTATCTCTATGTACCCAAAAAAAACAAAAAAAGGGGGGGGGGGGGTTGTCTAGCTCTAACCACTGTGTACTACTCTACCAACTACGTGCAAGGACTCTCTTCAGATGTGTCTTTTAACCACTTATCTGTTTCTGTAGTCCTGTGTGGAGGTTCCTGTAGCTCTTGTGGTTCTTCCTTGAGAAGACTTCTCCTTCTGGCGGGGTACTTTGAGCCTTTTCTGTGGCTTAAAACGTTCGCACTGAACAGAGATACACTGACTTACTACACCACATAACACTTAAAAAACATCACAATTGTTCAACACAGGAAAAAACAAACACACATATCACTTATAACACTACAGTAGCCCCACAACACGAGCGCTTTCGGCCTCCATGGCCTCATCAGGTGCTGGGCTGGGTGCTTACTGACTCTTTATTTTTCAGGTGTACAATATATACCTATCTCAAGAGTCATGTAAAAGGGATAGGGAATGTCTTTCCTGTATGGACCCATGTATCCTGGGTCCCCATTATTGGTACTTTGGGGGTGTGGTACCCGGGGTACTGGGAGGTAGTGCATACTACCCTGACCACACTCCCCTTATTGGGAATTGGGGCACAGGTACTATGGGGGGAAGGTAACACTTTTTCCTGACTAAAAAATTGTTTTATACACTTTTTCTTTATAAATGGCTAAAGGACAAGGGGAACCTTCGTATCAAGGGAGGGAAAAGGAGGAGTCAGCAGGAGCCCTTCTCTTGGGGGCTACTCTTGGTCAGGGAAGATGGGTTAGACTGATGCTGATTGTCCCTGTCACAACTGCTGTTCCTGAAGGAGGTGGGGTATAAGCATGAAGAGAAGGGAAATTCCGGGTAGAAACAGGCTAGAAGACCGGGTATCCACTCATCCTTGTCCATGGGATTTTTCTTTTCACTCCTTTTTGCTTAATCCTTGCTAGCTCTTGGGGCCTTTTCCTAGAAAAGGGGAAGAGGGCAGGATTTGAGAATAAATCTTTACATCTAATATTTTTAACAGATATATATCCAGGACTTGCCCCTTCTGTACAGAAGCAGTATTCTACTTATCTTTTTCCTGGTGATTATTCTCATCGGCGGAGAGAAAGGGGGAGGGGGGTTTTTTGTCAGCTAGGCTTATTTTATTCTCCACTGTTGGCTCTTGGTCCCTTCTTTCCTGGAAAGAGGGAGAAGAGATCAGGGAGCATTTATGTCCTTATTCGTGTGTTACTATCCATATCTCGAAAACGAGATCGCACCATTGTACCTGTATAAATATTCTTATACATATCTATGTTTATTTATCCATCTATATGTATAGTTTATAAATAGAAATCTTCTATCTCTCTTCTGAAAATTATTATAACTCAGTCTTCCTTTTCTTTATTCTATTTGAAAAACTTCTTTCCTTATTCCTCGTTGTTTTTTATATATCTAGGAATGTATAATATAGTTTCTTTCCTCTGTAAAAACTTTTCTAACATATAAATGACTTGATTTTACTTAGCTTTTGTGTATGGATGTGTGGGAGGTGGATTGTGGAACCTGGGGCCTTCCCTTGTTCCTTCCTCCTGTAGCTGCTAATTCTGTTTCCTCAGGCTTTGTGAGATCTCCTATTGCCTGTGGGTATACACATTCAGCAGGATCCATATTCTTGCCAGGAGAGATATAGTTTCTTATAAAGAATAAATTTTTCTTTTTAGCTGAAAAAATGTTTTGAGCTAAAAAATGTGTTTATTTCTCTTCACGAAATTGTATATTATCCTTTTCTTTGTTCTCTTTCTATTATCACTTCATATGTTCTTTCATTTTCCATCTTCTGCTTTTTTTTATAAGTTATTCTATATCATTCTTTTGTTTCTAACATCTCTTGTTAATAATTATATCATCCTTCTTTTATTGACTGTTAAGAATTATATCGTTTTTCTTTTATTGTGAAACTTCTATCATCTATTGTAAATCGACAGAAAAAATATATATAATAAATTAATTAAATCTTGAGCCTTTCTTAATTTTAGTTGTTTTTATATCTAAAAGTATCATATAGTTTCTTTCCTCTAAAAACCTCTTCAAAAAATTACATTTTTTATATACATGACTTGCTATTACTTAGCTTTTATGTATGTGTATGTTGGATGTGGAGTGTGGAACCTGGAGCCTCCCCTAGTTCCTTACTCCTGTAGCCGCTAGTTCTGTTTCCTCAGGCTTCTGAGATCTCCTATTGCCTGTGGATATACAGATATAGCAGAATCCTCATCCTTTTAAGGAAGACAAGTTTTTTTTGTAAAAAATTAATTAATAAAAATATATAAAATTCTTCTATTAGCTACCAACTTCATACCTTATCTTTCCGAAACATTATATTATTCTTTTCCTCCTATTATAATAATTATATGTCCTCTTTTCTTTTTTTCTTTTCTCTTATGAAATATTATATCTCATTCTTCTGTTGCTTGAAACTTCTATCATCTCTTGTTAAGAATTATATTATCCTTCTTTTGTTATGAAATTCCTATCATCGACTGTTAAGGGTTATAACATCCTTCTTTTATCCTGAAACTTCTAGCATCTACTCTTAAACTTAGCTTTTTTTATGAAATACTATATATTCTTCTTCTGTTGTTGGATCTTCTATCATTTTCTGTTAAGAATTATAACCTCCTTACTTTATTCGGGATCTTCTACTGTTTATTTGTTTAAGAAATATATCATCCTTCTCTTATATTGAACCTTCTATGTTCTCTTGATTTCATGATGTTATATATCTTTCTTTTTGAGCTGATTGTTCTATTTCAACTAGTAACTTTTTCATTTTCTTTATAAAAATAGTTACAAATTTAAAGAAACCTTGTTTTCACTTAGCTTTTTTAGGTATGTGTGTGGAACCTGGGAGTTCCCCTGTTCCTCTCCTTTTTAGCTGCTTGTTTCCCTGGCTCAGGCTTCGTGAGGTCTCGCATCACCTGCGGGTATACAAGCTGGCAGACCCCTTTCTCCCTCATTATGCTCTCTCCTTGGTGTAAGTAAGGGTGAGGGGAACTCTGCTCTTATTAGTCTATCTGCTATGGTCCTATCTTTCTTCCAGGCTATCATGGGGGGTGGGCCCTTGAAACTTTCCCTCCATGGGGTGTCCTTGGCATTCTCCTGTACCCATTCCCATATCCTGTTGATCGATAGTCTTAGGGGACCTGCGATATTATGTGAATAAAGCATGGGGAAGATTATTCTGTTTAAGTCATTTTTTACCTGTTTTTCTAGTAGGGACTCTCTATTAATGGTACTCAGTCTTTCCATTGCCATCTTTAGGGTCTTCTCACTGTACCCTCTTGCCTTAAAAAAGCCTATCATGTCTTGTAGTGCCTCATCTACCAGGTGTGGGTCACTCACTATCCTTTTCACTCTGATACCTTGTGAGAAGGGGAGGCTCTTCTTTAGGTTTGGATGGTGGCTGGACTGAAAATGCAAATATTGATGAGTATTTGAGGGTTTATGGTACACTTTTGTTTGTAGGAAGCCTTCATTATCTATATATACTAGAGTATCTAGGAAGGGTAATCTTTCTTTGTCAAACTCTAAAGTAAATTTCAGGTCTGGGTGAAAGCTATTTAGACCTCTGTAGTACTCTTGAAGGTCCTCCTCTGTGCCCTGTAAAACTCCAAAAATATCGTCAATATACCTGAAAAAAATGGCTGGTTGTTTTTTAAGTCTTTTCCTTTGTTTCTCTATACTCACATGGACGAAAATCTCTGCTACTGCTACAGATACTGAGGCTCCTATGGCTGTGCCCTTCATCTGTTTGTAGCATTTTCCGTCGAATTTTAGAAGGGTCCCTGTGAGTATATGGTCGATACCTTCTTTTATTAGGTAGGGGGGAGGGGCATTAATATTGTATAACTCTTTTAGCCTACCTTGTACATACCCCATGTTCTTCTCGTAGAAATTTGCAACTACCCAAGCTGCTTCTTCCTGTGGGATAGAGGGATACAAAGACACTATGTCAAAGGAAAATAAGAAAGTTTCTCCTGTAAATCTGGGTGTTTCCTTTAATCTCCTTAGGAAGTGCGTTGTATCTTGCAGTCTTTCTGGGAGTATTTCTAGAAGAGGGGATAAAAAGGTTGTTAAGAGTCTATCTACAGGCCTTGTGGGTGCACTACAGCCACTGAGTACTGGCCTCCCAGGCCATGTCCCTAGCTCCTCATCTATTTTTTTATGTGTTTTGGGGAGTATGTACCAATGAGGAATGCTGGTTTCCTGGGAGAGGAGGGCATCTCTCTGGGCTGCTGAGAAGCTTGACTTCTTTCCTGCTGGGGAATCAAGGCAATACATTCTACTTATTAGTATTTTACTTTCTGCTTGCACCTTCTCCAGCTCCATCTGTGGATTAAACAGTGGTTGATAAGTACTTTCGTCTCTTAAATGTGCTAAGCCCATAGCTCTGTACTGTTCTGTTTTTAGGACTACTAGAGCTCCATCTTTATCTGCCTTTTTAATAATAATGTTTGGATTTCTTTTCAAATCTTCAAGAGCTCCTATTTCCTCTCTCGTTAGGTTTGGTCTTACTTTTGTTTTACTATGTCTTTTAATCAAGGTTGCTTCTTCTTCAATCTTTTCCTTTAGTCCAGGCATTTTTCTAGGGGGATCTTTACTGCGTTTTATCTTTGGAAACTGGGAGGGTATCTTATATTTACATTTTTTCACTAAGGGGCCTGGGGAAGGGGTGAGGGAGGCCGTGAATCTAGAATTGATTTCAACTTCTAAATCTCCTAGGGAAGAGGCTAAACTCTCTGAGAGGGGCAGGGGGGCTGGGGGGCCTGGGACAAAAGACCGGCCTTTGCTGAGGACTGATCTTTGTGCCTGGGTGAGTGGTACCTCTGAAACTACCAATGCCAAGCCTTGTAACCATTCCCTCCTCTTTGCCACTGTCCTTCTCCTCTTCCTCCTTGGTCCCATTGGGTGCTTCCTTTTCCTCCTATCCCTGTTTGATCTCTGTACCCTCTCCAATTGTTGTGATGTGGTCTCCCTTGATTTCTCCATGTTTCTGAATCCCACATCCTCCTTTCGTTTATCCCATTCCTGCGGTACCCTGAGTCCCACATCCTCCTGTAATTTATCCCATTCTTGTGATACCCTTGGTTCCCATAATCCTCTCTGTAGATCCTTTTGTTCCCATACCATTCTCTGTAAATCCCTCTGTTCCCATATTCCCTTCGGTTCTGGGCCCTTCCTATTCCTCTGTGCCAAGGCTGTTTCCCTTGGTTCCCTAGGGGGGGAGGGTTGGGGCTTACTGGGGCATGGGTACTTTGAGGGGGGATGAGGGGAGGAGGAGGTAGGGGGGTGGAGGGGGAGGGGGGAGGGGGGATTGCTGGGGGGGTTTCCGTTGCCCGTTTTTTGGAACTGTTCTTTCCTCTTTATTTTTTTGTCCTTTATTTTTCTTCTTCTCCTTTGTCTCTTTCGTTTTCTTACCCCTTTCTCTCTTTGAATGCTCTCTAAGAGCCTTCCAAGTGTACGAGTTCTCTACTCTAGGGGGGGCTTGCTCTGTCTCTTCTTGTACTGGGGTGGGGTGGGGGCAGGGGCCGAGGTGGGAGGAGGGGGGGAGGAATGGAGAGTATTGACTTTTTCTAAAAATAGAGTCTCCATCCTGTGGACCACTTCGACTACCCTATCAATTAGAGCATGACAAGCATCGATCCTATCTGCTTGTGCAGGGGTGGGGGCTGTGTTAGGGATGTCGTTTTGGGGGGAGGGGGGGTCTCCTACCGGGGTATTCTCTATCCTGGGGGAGTCGGCTTCATGGGGGAATAGGTCTCTTTGCAATGTATCTAAGGAGGGGGGGAGGATAATGGGGCTAGGATCTTGCCAATGTACGTTTTCCAGGGGGTCTCCTTCTATATTCTCTTCCCCTGATTGGCCTATCTCTAGGGGGGTATCATTTTCTGGGGGGGGAGGGAGGGTGAACCTTACCTGGGGCTTGCCCTTATCCAATCTCGGTTCTATACATATGTTGATTAATTCTTCTTCTTCCTCAGTAAGCCTAGATTCTTTTCTTATATATTGCAATAGGGGGGTTGATCCGTCCATTATGTAAAATAAATTTTCTTCTGGGGGGGCCTTACGTTTTATGTTTCCTAGACCTTTTTTGAGGGCCTTATCACATATTTCCCTAAACGTCTCTGGGTATCTACTCTTTATTTCACATTTCACCTCGACGATCTCGGTCCGCAATTGCATTGCTTCGGCCCTAAGGTTGGCAGCCACTAGGCCTTGCCATTTCCTTGCAGCCTCTGACCAGATTTTTTCGCCTATTTCCACTAGCCAGCGGGGGGGAAGGGCATTAGTAGGACTGGGGATCCCTGTGACTGCTATCTTACCAATCCCTGAGGTTCCCTTTTCCTCACATGCATCACACAAGGCTATATATTCCCAACACTGTGCTTCCTTTCTGAATAGATTAGCTAGAACTTGGCACTCTGTGAACCCTGTTTGTTTGTCTAGAGGTGCCCTGGTCTCTAAACTATCATAACTATCTTCAAAGGGGTCGTCTGGGTGCCCTACTTTTTCATGCTCCTCCGACAGGACCTGTCCTAGGGTGAGAATTCTATAGCTACATTCCCCTTAGTCCAGGCATCTGGGTGGTTCCAACCTCCTGGGAGGCACTGTGCTAATTCCCTTACTCTACCCTTTTGGCCCTCCCTCGCTTCTGGGGGACTTTCTCCTTCTCCCATTATCCTAATGGGTTCCATTGCCCCTGGGCGTGCATTTCTCCATTCCTACTCTCATCGTTTTGGAGGGTTCCCTCTGAAGTTCCCCTTATTTGTTTCCTAGTTTGTACCATATTTATGTGTTCTTATACTTATTATATCTATTAGAAACTGTAACGACTCCACCACTTGAGCTTGTTCACTGGAACTTCTTCAAATATATTTCATATACCTTTATTCTAGCTTATACCTTAGAATTACTCCCTTTAAAACTTCCTTCTTAACTATTTTATTCCTTATTTTAGATGTATTATTCTCTTAATGATATCTTCTGATATTGTTTTCTTTCTACAAAACTTCTCCTTATCTTATCTTGGAACTTCTTTATCTTTAACTTGTCTTATTCTTATCTGAAATCGCTTACCTTATCTTATCTTGAAACCTCTTATCTTCCAACTTGTTATCCTTATCTGAAAACCTCTTGATCTTTTCTTTGTATCTTATACTGGAGACCTTCTTATCTTCTACTTGTTGTGAATACTTATCTGAACCTTCTTATTCTTTCCTTAGTTATAGTTCTTCTATCGGAAACTTCTTATCTTTCCTTGTTACCTGAGTATCTGAAACTTCATTATCTTTATTTCTGTTATCTTATCTGATACTTATTATCTTAAATTTATCTTTATCTGGAAAATATTATTCCTCTATACTATCCCTTTACTTTATTCCGATCTTATCATATCACCATCTTCTTATCTATATTAGTTTCTTCTAGTCCAGATATTC
>NW_028234523.1:0-19663 GCF_977035675.1 Penaeus japonicus | reverse complement strand
CGCATTCACACACACACACACACACACACACACACAAACAAAAAAACAGAGTACCTCAGACATAACTTACATTAATAAATAATGTATTTTTTCTGAAATAGTAAAAATTCAATAAAAAAGGAAACAATATCAAAGATAGGTGTTTAACGAAAATATACTGTACTTGCCATTATAACAGTGTAGTGTGAATATGGTAAAACAGGGGTGAAAATGTTATTGATGGTAGTAATGATAAACCAGATTACAATATTAGAAGGCTGGGATGAAGTTCTCTAGATGCGTGTTTTTCGTAAACAGTAGAAGCTAAATATTTCAGTTTTTACAACAGTAAATCGAGAGGATGAAACAAAAGCTGAAAAATTACTAAACATGCGAGAAACATATTAAGTGGACATGCTTAAAGGTCGTCTGCCGAGTTTTTTTTTCTACTGACCCCCCCCCCACACACACACAAACGAAAAAAAACAACAACAGATTCTAGGACCTAAACATCCTTAACAATGTTGGAATCGAAAGGACTTAATGTGGACACTTGATGCACCCCGACTCCTTCAAAACTTCAGAACTCCAGCTTCTCACTCTGGTATGCACTTTTCTGTGTAACTCCTTAACCAGTCTCATGTATCTTCTTTGGAACTACCTTTTCCTTCAGACTCGTCCGTACTTCCTGCTGCTGGACTCACCTCTTAAGACTTTTTAGGTCTGTGAACAGCATATACATCGGTTTATGCTTTCTTAGAAGAAAAAAAAAAAAAAAAAAAAAAATAAATAAATAAATAAATAAATAAATAAATAAATAAATAAATAAATAAATAAATAAATAAATAAATATATATATATATATATATATATATATATATATATATATATATAATAGTCTCCATTAACTGTCGTAAGCAAATTAAACTATCTGTCGTCCTTCCTTCTTTTATGAATTCCAGCTGCTGTTTCTCAATTTTTAACTTTTTTTTTTTAACCTTCCTTGTGTCCCATGCCTACTATTATGATAATAACAGTGACAACAATGATGCCATAATAAAGACAATGATAATGGCGATGAAATATATATATATATTGTTACGTAAGCTTTAACCCTTGCACAGTGACACCTCCTGGCCAAGGGCTGGGTGGTAACAGATACCCATTAATTATCGATTCATAAATTAGTGTCAACGTATTCTCTTACTTAAATGTATCTTTACTGGTTTATTGTCTTCCCATTTCTTATCTCACTTCATATAACTGCATGATCCCTTCAGTCATGTCACTCCATTATCAGTTACGTATTTTCATTAAGTTTTGTAGTCTCTTTTCTAAACCATTTCACTTCAAACTTTAATATACTTTCTTAGTCACTATCACTCCAACAGTTGTCAATCATATAAGGGAGAAGCAGAAAGTCAATATTCACCGTAATACTATATTTACAATAACAATATATTCAATAGTTAAACAATCACCATATCCACGTGTAAATATCAGATCCAGTCACCATCATTAACACATTATAATATCATAAATGAAAAGCTAGAATAAGATAACATATTAGTTATAAAACGAAATACATTATAATGCGCAAAGCAAATAATACAATAATAATGCAAACCACAAACCGGCTCCTTCCGACCACCGACCAGCGCTCGCCAGCTCGTTTCACCATCAAGACAGTCCAAGTTCGTTCTGCCCTCCTTCCCCGTTATTCACTATACATTGAAGAAGTCGAACCCGTGAACCTGAATGACTCTGAAACCTGTGGAGTACTCAAAATCGGGAAACTGCAGTCTAGAATGCATTGCTTATAAATTGTAATAATCGGGTGAGGAGATGAGCACAGGTCGATGTTCGGGAAGCAGATGCGGTCATCATCATCTCCAGCATTATCACACCTCCCTCCTTAAAAGAAAAAAAAGTTATTACTTTTTTTTCACAACAAAACATTCAATGCATTACAAATCACAACTTAAGTCATATCAACATGAACAAAATTTATATTTTGGTAAACAAGCAAAACGATACATTGATGTAATACATCACCATAAAACAGAAAATGCATCATCAACACTGCCATCAGTATAATGCTTCTCACTGATAGCACCTGTGAGTAAGACCAAATTAGTACAACTCGTAATAAACATCGGGAGAGACGGTCATAATTGAAAGATGTATTGTAAGCACATTTAATTTCTAGACAGAACATCAGCTATGACATTTTCTTTTCCTTTGATATGGTGGATATCAAGATTATATTTCTGTAACTCTAAACTCCACCGCATGACCCTCTGATTCTTAGAGCTCATCCTCGATAGGAAAACCAAAGGATTATGATCTGTATAAACTTTAAGAGGATGTAAGGCAGGATATACATACACTTCAAAATGCCTGAGTGCTAGAATAAGAGCCAGTGTCTCTTTTTCCACTGTTGAATATTTCTTCTGATGCTTATCAAATTTCTTTGAAAAGAAACATACAGGGTGATCAATACCTTTTCCATCAGCTTGGCATAGTACAGCTCCTGCTCCTATGTCACTCGCATCTACATACAGTGTAAAAGGTTCTGTGAAGTTGGGAGAAACAAGAACAGGAAAGGAAACTAGCATAGCTTTGATCTTCCTGAATGCAGCTTCACATGATTCCGTCCATTTAAATTTTACCTTTTTCTTTAGTAAATCTGTTAGTGGAGCTACTACATCTGAGAAGTTCTTGCAGAATCTTCGGTAATATCCTGCCATGCCAAGAAACCTCATTACATCTCGTTTTGTTTTGGGCATAGAATAGTTATTATTGCTTCATTTTTCCATTCAAAGGTCTGACTTGACCCTGACCTACAATATAGCCTAAGTAAGTAACTTTTGCCTGAGCAAAATCACGTTTAACAAGATTAACCGTCAAGTTCGCCTCTGTTAACCTGTCAAATAGCGCCGTAGCTTGATTATATGATCATTCAGTTATAGTGAATATAATCACATCATCGAGGTATGCCTTACAGCCGTCAATACTGCTATCACGCTGTTGATTAGCCTCTGAAAAGTTGCAGGCGCTGTTCTAAGACCGAACGGGAGGACGCGGTATTGATACAAGCCATCGGGTTTTTTTGTCACAAAAGCTGAAATGCGTTTCGCTCGTTTCCGTGAGAGGAAATCTGCCAATATCCCTTTAACAGATCAATTTTGGTTACAAATGTAGCATTACCCACTTGATCAATACAATCGTCTATCCTGGGAATAGGATAACTGTCATCTTTAGTTAATGAGTTTACACGCCTGAAATCAGTAACAAAATCGCATAGATTCCATCTGCCTTCGGAAACTAATATACAAGGAGAACTCCACTCACTCATACTAGGCTCGATGATCTGATTTTCCAACATGTAGCTTATTTCTTTTCTTAATTGATTCATTTTAAGGGGTTTAATCCTATAAGGATGCTGTTTGACAGGTGACTGACTACCAACATCAATATATGATATATAAGTTTAGTCTTGCTCGGAACATCAGAGAATAAATGGGAGTATTCATATAGCAAACAACTTAACTCATCTTGCAGAGGCTCGGGTAAATGATTAATCTTACATGCCAAATCTCTCAAAATTTCAGAGTTAGATATTTTAGGTTGGGGCACGTCATCTAGACAGTCATCATCGTTCCCCTTACATATATTTTATTTATTATAATTCCATATAATATTTTTATATTTACATACTATTTTAATATTAATTATATTTAATAAATTTATATTTTATTTATTTCATCCATTAATCATTATTTTTATTATATTATAATTAAATTACATTCATTATTTATTTTTACTATATATACGCATTTATGTATATTTATTTTATAAATTTATATATATATAAATTTTTTTCATTTATTCAATTTTTATATAATTTATATAAATTTTTTTTATATATTTTATCATTCATTACTTTTTTCATTATATTATTATTCAAATTTATATTTTCATTCTTATCTTTTATTCAATTATATGTTTAATATATTATTTCTTTTCATTTCCTTAATTATATATTATCATTTTCATTAATTTATAATATATAATTTTATAATACTCCAGTGTCTATATCTATAATCTCATTTACCATGATTTCTGCACGTTTACCTTTATCCTTACTTACAGAAAAATCATTCCGTTCGAGATATGGCTTATCTGATTGATATGACACACTCGTCTGTTCTTACGTCTCACACACGCCTGGAGTTTGTATTACATAGTTTAAATTACTTATCTTTTTCTCCACAACATAAGGACCATAGTAACGCGCTTTCAGTGACGGTCCAGGGACGGGTAAGAAGACCAGCACTTTATCTCCTGATGAAAAAGATCGAAATTTAGTATTCTTATCGTACCAGGACTTCATGCGTCCCTGAGCCTCACTTAGGTTTACTCTTGCCAGTTCACAAGCTTTGCTTAATCTAGCTCGAAATTCCATCACATAATTCAGAATATTTGAGTCTCCATCACTACTCAACCACTTTTCCCTCAAAATTCTTAGAGGACCTCTCACCTCGTGACCAAAGACAAGCTCAAAAGGGCTAAAGCCCAAAGACTCTTGAACACTTTCTCTGACAGCAAACAACAGCATCGGAATCCCTTCATCCCACTCTTTCTCCGTGTCATGGCAGTAGGTTCTGATCATATTCTTCAGAGTCTGATGAAATCTCTCAACTGCGCCTTGTGATTCTGGGGTTTTGATATGTGATATGCACTTGAAATATGATGCTCAATACCAAGACTTCCATTGCTTGTTGAAAGACCCCAGATAAGAAATTACTGCCCTGATCGGTTTGAATAAACTGTGGTAACCCAAAGTCGTAAAAAACTTTGTTAAAGCCTTAACAATTGCCGAAGCTCATTTATCTAATTATAACTGATTTTCCTAAGAGGAATCGCTTCCGGATAGCGGTCGTCTGGCACATTATTGTCAGGAGATATGCATTACCAGCCTTGGTCTTAGGGAGAGGCCCTACACAATCTACAATAACCTTGCTAAATGGTTCAGACATTGCGGGTATCGGATACAACGGGGCGGCAGTGATTTTCTGGTCTGGTTTTCCAACCACCTGACAGTGATGACACGTCTTACAAAATGCACCACATCTTTCCTCATGCCCGGCCAGTAAAAGTATTTTGTATCCTACTACAAGTCTTATTAATGCCAAGATGACCTGCCATAGGCGAGTGTGAGCTAAAGTCAGTATTTGTTTCCTATAGGATTGCGGGATGGGATAACAATCTGATGCAACGTGAGCCAATCATCCCAGCCGACACATATGGTGGTCCCTTCTCCATTTTCTCATTAAAAGACCATCATACATATAATAACCCGTAGACAGATCCGAACACTCAGCCTCCGTGAAAGCCAACTTAGCAATCTTACTTATTTCCTTCGCGTGTCCTCCTTTTGCTGATATATTAGATTCTTTCTGTCCACAGGAGAAGAACTTAGCTCGTCTGGTACCTCACTATTATCGGATTCATAAGTGAGGAAAATAACTCGTTTAGATCTATACTCAAGTCTTCCTCAGGAAAGGGGGGGGGGGGGGTGTGGGGGGGGGCAGCCGTCACGTACCTGAGAACTTTTTCCCTTTTGATTTTCACTACAGTGGCCACACTACCCAGGGCCTATTCTTCTGGTTTCTCAACGACTGAATTCTGCTCTCTTCCTCATCGCTCTGGTAACCGCACTCATGCCGGGAACATTTATCTCATCCCTTCACCTGGGCCGCCACTGCTGCAGTCTAGGTCTGGGGTACTCCAGAACAATAGGATTGTTTATATTACAAAGTAACCTTTTTTCTTTTGCCAGATTCATTTGCAAGAATAAAAGAAACACCTTCAATAGGAAACTTGGGCACTACACCGAACTGTTTATTATATCCATATCTATATAGTCACATTTTAAGTGAACACGGTGAAGAGGAACACTCATTTGTCCACACCAATCCCCAGCCAATATAACATTGGCACCAATGGAGGAGACTTTTTTCTGATAGAAGGTAATATACCTTCTAACATTAAAGGAACACTATGAAACCTGTATCTCTAAAAAAATAACCACAGGTTTACGGTTCCCTTCATCCTACCCTGGAACAGTTGTACCCTCTGAACAAAAAGGTTGGAAGTCTGCCCTTACTTTGCCTATAGAGTGAATATCATTTTTTCCGCAAATTTACATTTGAATCCCTAACACTGGGCAAGAGCTGCTGGAACATCCTTGGGACCTCTTTTCTTTCAAAAACAACATTACCAACAATTACTTTTAGGTTATGACCCAAAAGATTACAATTAAAACACCTGATGGGTCTTCTACTTATCATATCTGGAACTCTGGCTGGTGAATGGCTCAGGCCCTTCTTACAATCATTTACCATTACCTGATCGGGGAAGACGGTTGTGGTGGCATATTACTGACTTAACAATATTTTTTCTCTGACCTTCTGTGGGCAGCGGGTTTATGTATGAGGAGGAAAAATCCTGCTGCCATACGAGCTGCACTGTCTAAATCTTTTCACTCGGTTTTTCATTCAGATAGGAATTCTCACTCTTTCAGCACACGGAAGGAGGACGCTTGAACTCTTCCACATGCATAATTGACAGCAAATTCACATAGTTCTTACAAACGCCCGTCACTTTCCCGCACCAACGTGTAAATAAGTCCGGCTTTTCTCTCTTTGCAAATTCTAAATAATTCTGACTATCATATTTCGTAACTTACGGAACTTCAATCTATTGGCTCCGGCACTAACTCGTACGCCTTTCAGTACAGCACTCTTAACCTTCTCATTAGTCCCATCCCCAGCAGTCATCTACAGCATACACATATATTATATCTTGACTTACCTACCAACACAGACTGAAGCAGCACCGTCCAATATTCCTTAGCCATCCTGAGCATATGCTATTTTCTCAAAATAACTAAAATATTTGTCTACGGCCCTTTCTTGAAATGGAGGGACGAGTTTTACGTTATTTGCCAACATTGAAGGGAACACTGGGCGATGGGAACCGAACCCCTCAATTCCACCCCCCCTAACTCTTGTCAGTCGAAGTTCTCTCTGAATTTCTAATTCGTCTCATTCTAAATTCATTCTTCTATGCTCAATTTCTTTAAGTCTAATCATATGTGCATGTTCATGCCAAACAATCCCTTCTTCTTCAACGTGATTTAAAGCAGACATGTCTATCAGTCATTCTTCCTCCACCATATACTTAATAACCTCATTTCAAAATTCATGCTTTCCATGCCTGACCTTACAATTTATTCTGAAATACTACTTCAACCTTTCACAAATCACATATACGCAATTCAGCCCCAATTTTGCATCTGATGGTGACTGCACAAACCTCTGTTACATCAAAAAGTCATCTTAATTTCTGGCTTCACCTTTAAGAAATATCAATACTCCTTTAAATTTAATTCTAAAATGAGAAAGAAAGATTCCCGTCAGGCCCCCACTTTTGTTACGTAAGCTTTAAACCCTTGCACAGTGACACCTCCTGGCCAAGGGCTGGGTGGCTAACAGATACCCATTAATTATCGATTCATAAATTAGTGTCAACGTATTCTCTTTACTTAAATGTATTCTTTACTGGTTTATTGTCTTCCCATTTCTTATCTCACTTCATATAACTGCATGATCCCTTCAGTCATGTCACTCCATTATCAGTTACGTATTTTCATTAAGTTTTGTAGTCTCTTTTCTAAACCATTTCACTTCAAACTTTAATATACTTTCTTAGTCACTATCACTCCAACAGTTGTCAATCATATAAGGGAGAAGCAGAAAGTCAATATTCACCGTAATACTATATTTACAATAACAATATATTCAATAGTTAAACAATCACCATATCACCGTAAATATCAGATCCAGTCACCATCATTAACACATTATAATATCATAATGAAAAGAATAATATAACATATTAGTTATAAACGAAATACATTATAAGGCCAAAGCAAATAATACAATAATAATGCAAACCACAACCGGCTCCTTCCGACCACCGACCAGCGCTCGCCAGCTCGTTCCCCAAGACAGTCCAAGTACGTTCTGCCCTCCTTCCCCGTTATTCACTATACATTGAAGAAGGTCGAACCGTGAACCCTGAATGACTCTGAACCAGAGGAGTACTCAAATCGAACTGCAGTCTAGAATGCATTGCTTATAAATTGTAATAATCGGGTGAGGAGATGAGCACAGGTCGATGTTCGGGAAGCAGATGCGGTCATCATCATCTTCAGCATTATCACACCTCCCTCCTTAAAAGAAAAAAAAAGTCATTACTTTTTTTTCACAACAAAACATTCAATGCATTACAAATCACAACTTAAGTCATATCAACATGAACAAAATTTATATTTTGGTAAACAAGCAAAACGATACATTGATGTAATACATCACCATAAAACAGAAAATGCATCATCAACACTGCCATCAGTATAATGCTTCTCACTGACAGCACCTGTGAGTAAGATCAAATTAGTACAACTCGTAATAAACATCGGGAGAGACGGTCATAATTGAAAGATGTATTGTAAGCACATTTAATTTCTAGACAGAACATCAGCTATGACATTTTCTTTTCCTTTGATATGGTGGATATCAAGATTATATTTCTGTAACTCTAAACTCCACCGCATGACCCTCTGATTCTTAGAGCTCATCCTCGATAGGAAAACCAAAGGATTATGATCTGTATAAACTTTAAGAGGATGTAAGGCAGGATATACATACACTTCAAAATGCCTGAGTGCTAGAATAAGAGCCAGTGTCTCTTTTTCCACTGTTGAATATTTCTTCTGATGCTTATCAAATTTCTTTGAAAAGAAACATACAGGGTGATCAATACCTTTTCCATCAGCTTGGCATAGTACAGCTCCTGCTCCTATGTCACTCGCATCTACATACAGTGTAAAAGGTTCTGTGAAGTTGGGAGAAACAAGAACAGGAAAGGAAACTAGCATAGCTTTGATCTTCCTGAATGCAGCTTCACATGATTCCGTCCATTTAAATTTTACCTTTTTCTTTAGTAAATCTGTTAGTGGAGCTACTACATCTGAGAAGTTCTTGCAGAATCTTCGGTAATATCCTGCCATGCCAAGAAACCTCATTACATCTCGTTTTGTTTTGGGCATAGAATAGTTATCTATTGCTTCAATTTTTCCATTCAAAGGTCTGACTTGACCCTGACCTACAATATAGCCTAAGTAAGTAACTTTTGCCTGAGCAAAATCACTTTTAACAAGATTAACCGTCAAGTTCGCCTCTGTTAACCTGTCAAATAGCGCCCGTAGCTTGATTATATGATCATTCCAGTTATTAGTGAATATAATCACATCATCGAGGTATGCCTTACAGCCGTCAATACCTGCTATCACGCTGTTGATTAGCCTCTGAAAAGTTGCAGGCGCTGTTCTAAGACCGAACGGGAGGACGCGGTATTGATACAAGCCATCGGGTGTCACAAAAGCTGAAATGCGTTTCGCTCGTTCCGTGAGAGGAATCTGCCAATATCCCTTTAACAGATCAATTTTGGTTACAAATGTAGCATTACCCACTTGATCAATACAATCGTCTATCCTGGGAATAGGATAACTGTCATCTTTAGTTAATGAGTTTACACGCCTGAAATCAGTACAAAATCGCATAGATCCATCTGCTTTCGGAACTAATATACAAGGAGAACTCCACTCACTCATACTAGGCTCGATGATCTGATTTTCCAACATGTAGCTTATTTCTTTTCTTAATTGATTCAATTTTAAGGGGTTAATCCTATAAGGATGCTGTTTGACAGGTGACTGACTACCAACATCAATATCATGATATATAAGTTTAGTCTTGCTCGGAACATCAGAGAATAAATGGGAGTATTCATATAGCAAACAACTTAACTCATCTTGCAGAGGCTCGGGTAAATGATTAATCTTACATGCCAAATCTCTCAAAATTTCAGAGTTAGATATTTTAGGTTGGGGCACGTCATCTAGACAGTCATCATCTTTCCCCTTACATAATACTCCAGTGTCTATAATCTCATTTACCATGATTTCTGCACGTTTACCTTTATCCTTACTTACAGAAAAATCATTCCGTTCGAGATATGGCTTCATCTGATTGATATGACACACTCGTCTGTTCTTACGTCTCCCTGGAGTTTGTATTACATAGTTTAAATTACTTATCTTTTTCTCCACAACATAAGGACCATAGTAACGCGCTTTCAGTGACGGTCCAGGGACGGGTAAGAAGACCAGCACTTTATCTCCTGAAGAAAAAGATCGAAATTTAGTATTCTTATCGTACCAGGACTTCATGCGTCCCTGAGCCTCACTTAGGTTTACTCTTGCCAGTTCACAAGCTTTGCTTAATCTAGCTCGAAATTCCATCACATAATTCAGAATATTTGAGTCTCCATCACTACTCAACCACTTTTCCCTCAAAATTCTTAGAGGACCTCTCACCTCGTGACCAAAGACAAGCTCAAAAGGACTAAAGCCCAAAGACTCTTGAACACTTTCTCTGACAGCAAACAACAGCATCGGAATCCCTTCATCCCACTCTTTCTCCGTGTCATGGCAGTAGGTTCTGATCATATTCTTCAGAGTCTGATGAAATCTCTCAACTGCGCCTTGTGATTCTGGGTGATATGCACTTGAAATATGATGCTCAATACCCAAGACTTCCATTGCTTGTTGAAAGACCCCAGATAAGAAATTACTGCCCTGATCGGTTTGAATAAACTGTGGTAACCCAAAAGTCGTAAAAAACTTTGTTAAAGCCTTAACAATTGCCGAAGCACTAATTTTCCTAAGAGGAATCGCTTCCGGATAGCGAGTCGTCTGGCACATTATTGTCAGGAGATATGCATTACCAGCCTTGGTCTTAGGGAGAGGCCCTACACAATCTACAATAACCTTGCTAAATGGTTCAGACATTGCGGGTATCGGATACAACGGGGCGGCAGTGATTTTCTGGTTTGGTTTTCCAACCACCTGACACTGATGACACGTCTTACAAAAATGCACCACATCTTTCCTCATGCCCGGCCAGTAAAAGTATTTCTGTATCCTACTACAAGTCTTATTAATGCCAAGATGACCTGCCATAGGCGAGTCGTGAGCTAAAGTCAGTATTTGTTTCCTATAGGATTGCGGGATAACAATCTGATGCAACGTGAGCCAATCATCCCCAGCCGACACATATGGTGGTCTCCATTTTCTCATTAAAATACCATCATTCATATAATAACCCGTAGACACATCCGAAATTTCAGCCTCCGTGAGAGCTAACTCAGCAATCTTACTTATTTCCGTGTCCTCCTTTTGCTGATATATTAGATTCTTTCTGTCCACAGGAGAAGAACTTAGCTCGTCTGGAACCTCACTATTATCGGATTCATAAGAAAATAACTCGTTTAGATCTATACTCAAGTCCTCCTCCACAGCGTCACGTACCTGAGAACTTTTCCTTTGATTTTCACTCACAGTGGCCACACTACCCAGCCTATTCTTCTGGTTCTCACGACTGACTTCTGCCTCTCTCCTCATCGCTCTGGTAACCGCACATGCCGGGAACATATCCATCCCTTCACCTGGCCGCTCACTGCTGCAGTCTAGGTCTGGGGTACTCAGAACAATAGGATTGTTTATATTACAAAGTACCTTTTCTTTTGCCAGATCATTTGCAAGAATAAAAGAAACACCTTCAATAGGAAACTTGGGCACTACACCGACTGTTATATCCATATCTATATAGTCACATTTTAAGTGAACACGGTGAAGAGGAACACTCATTTGTCCACACTCAATCCCAGCCAATATAACATTGGCACCAATGGAGGTTTTTTCTGATAGAGGTAATATACCTTCTAACATTAAAGACACTAATGAACCTGTATCTCTAAAAATAACCACAGGTTTACGGTTCCCTTCACCTACCCTGGATACAGTACCCTCTGAACAAAAAGGTTGGAAGTCTGCCCTTACTTTGCCTATAGAGTGAATATCATTTTTCCGCAAATTTACATTTGAATCCCTAACACTGGCAAGAGCTGCTGGAACATCCTTGGACCTCTTTTCTTTCAAAAACCAACAATTACTTTTAGTATGACCCAAAAGATTACAATTAAAACACCTGATGGGTCTTCTCTTATCATAACTGGAACTCTGGCTGGGACTGGCAGTGCCCTTCTTACATTCATTTACATTACCTGTCGGGGAAGACGGTTGTGGTGGCATATTACTACTTACAATATTTTTCCTCTGACCTTCTGTGGCAGCGGGTTTATGTATGAGAGAAAAATCCTCTGCCATACGAGCTGCACTGTCTAAATCTTTCACTCGGTTTTCATTCAGATAGATTCTCACTCTTTCAGGCACACATCTCTTGAACTCTTCCACAAGCAATAATTGACACAAATTCTCATAGTTCTTACAAACTCCCTCACTCTCGCACCAACGTGTAAATAAGTCGGCTTTCTCTCTTGCAAATTCTAAATAATTCTGACTATCAAATTTGCGTAACTTACGGAACTTCAATCTATAGGCTTCCGGCACTAACTCGTAGCCTTTCAGTACAGCACTCTTAACCTTCTCATAGTCCCCACAGTCATCTACAGGCATACACATATATATATCTTGAGCCTTACCTACCAACACAGACTGAAGCAGCACCGTCCAATATTCCTTAGGCCATCCTGAGCTTAGTGCTATTTTCTCAAAATAACTAAAATATTTGTCTACGGCCCTTTCTTGAAATGGAGGGACGAGTTTTACGTTATTTGCAACATTGAAGGGAACACTGGGCGATGGAACCGAACCCCTCAATTCTAACTCTTTCAGTCGAAGTTCTCTCTGAATTTCTAATTCTCTCATTCTAAATTCATTCTCTAGCTCAATTTCTTTAAGTCTAATCATATGTGCATGTTCATGCCAAACACTCCCTGCTTCTTCAACGTGATTTAAAGCAGACATGTCTAACAGGTCATTCTCCACCATATACTTAATAACCTCATTTCTAATTTCATGCTTTCTCATGCCTGTCCTTACATTTATTCTGAAATACTCTGCAACTTTCAACAAATCACATTTACGCAATTCAGCCACTATTTCAACTGATGGTGACTGCACAAACTCTGTTACATCAAAAGTCATCTTAATTCTGGCTTCTCCTTTATATGAAATATCAAACTCCTTTAAATTAATTCTTAAATGAGAAAGAAAGATCCCGGTCAGGCCCCCACTTTTGTTACGTAAGCTTTAACCCTTGCACAGTGACACCTCCTGGCCAAGGGCTGGGTGGTAACAGATACCCATTAATTATCGATTCATAAATTAGTGTCAACGTATTCTCTTACTTAAATGTATCTTTACTGGTTTATTGTCTTCCCATTTCTTATCTCACTTCATATAACTGCATGATCCCTTCAGTCATGTCACTCCATTATCAGTTACGTATTTTCATTAAGTTTTGTAGTCTCTTTTCTAAACCATTTCACTTCAAACTTTAATATACTTTCTTAGTCACTATCACTCCAACAGTTGTCAATCATATAAGGGAGAAGCAGAAAGTCAATATTCACCGTAATACTATATTTACAATAACAATATATTCAATAGTTAAACAATCACCATATCACCGTAAATATCAGATCCAGTCACCATCATTAACACATTATAATATCATAATGAAAAGAATAAGATAACATATTAGTTATAAACGAAATACATTATAATGCCAAAGCAAATAATACAATAATAATGCAAACCACAACCGGCTCCTTCCGACCACCGACCAGCGCTCGCCAGCTCGTTCCCTCAAGACAGTCCAAGTACGTTCTGCCCTCCTTCCCCGTTATTCACTATACATTGAAGAAGGTCGAACCGTGAACCCTGAATGACTCTGAACCAGTGGAGTACTCAAATCGAACTGCAGTCTAGAATGCATTGCTTATAAATTGTAATAATCGGGTGAGGAGATGAGTACAGGTCGATGTTCGGGAAGCAGACGCGGTCATCATCATCTCCAGCATTATCACAATATATATATATATATATATATATATACATATAAATGTATATATATACATATATATACATGTATATATATATATATATATATATATATATATATATATATATATATATATATATATATATATATATATTTCATCGCCATTATCATTGTCTTTATTATGGCATCATTGTTGTCACTGTTATTATCGTAATATATATATATATATATATATATATATATATATATATATATATGTATATATATATATATATATATATATATACATATATATGTATATATATATGTATATATATATATCATATATGTACATATATTTATATATATATATATATATATATATATATATATATAGATATATGTATGTATATATACATATATATAGAGAGAGAAGAAAGGTATGAATGAGACTAAATATCTAAACACGCAAGAGATGTATTTGACGCGTTTCGACGATGTCTTTCTCAATGTATTTTTGAGAAAGACCTCCGTCGAAACGCGTCAAATTCATCTCTTGCGTGTTTAGATATTCAGTCTCATTCATACCTTTCTTCTACATTTGTCACTATGAACACTGTTCATATATATATATATATATATATATATATATATATATATATATATATATATATATATATATATATATATATATATATATATATATATATACATATATAAATAAATATATTTAGTGTGTGTGTGTTGTGTTTGTGTGTGTGTGTGTGTGTGTGTGTGTGTGTGTGTATGCATATATGCACATATATATATATATATATATATATATATATATATAATATATATATATATATAATATATATATATATATATATATATTTATATATATATATATATATATATATACATGTATATATGTACATATATATGTACATATATGCATATACATACATATATATATATATATATATATATATATATATATATATTATGTATATATACATATAAATTCATAATGTGCTAACATTGATGATAACTAATTCTTGCAGATGTTTCTTTACTAGAGTGATGTTCTATAATGTTAGAGATAATAGTAATTGGACCTAAGCCTCTGTTCATTGTTAATATCATTCGAAATTTTGGAATGTGATCGAGGCAATTTCGTAAAAGAGACTCTTTTGAATAGTCTTTTGGGTGAAAATAGTGCTTTATATGACGCTTTGTTTCTGAATCTCATGACTCAATAGTTTTTTTAAGATAAAATTCTGAACTATTTTTGTTATATTTTATTATGAAAATATATTTAATACTATTACATATCTTTCGCCCATCCATGCCTTTTTCATGGTTGGATTTAGCATAGATGTCTAGTTTAAGTGTACATTCTTAGTACAATGGGTACTTCGGGGGAGCGTGGTAGGGAGCGGGCTTGTAGGTGGGCTTGTACTCGGGGTACTGAGCCTCGCCCTCGTAGGTGACCTCAGCTACGAGACCGTCGCCGTTGTCCACGTATTTGACGATCTGCTTGCGGCCGTCGGGGAGGTCCACGGTGTAGCTGCCCTCGGTCTTGTAGCCGTCGCGGGACTCCGAGTGGCCGAAGTTGGCGCCGGTGTAGCCGTCGGCAACACCGTAGTTGTAGTTGTACTTAGGAGGCACCTGAATAGACGAAAAATGAATAAGAAATGTTTCTCAATCTGTATCCAGCGCAGTATGTGTAGGTCATAAACAATTTTACTGAAGTTGTTCATAATTTAAGGTTTTAGAGAATATAAAATCTATTTTCATAAGACCTTTGTTTTATGATATTAGACCACATAGAATCTTGCTAAGCACAGGTTATATTACTTACGGTAGGATATTCAGGTTGCTTGTAGTGGGAAGGGGCATGGTACACTGGTTCGGGAGCGTGGTACGTGGGAGCAGCATAAACAGGTGGCTGATGGTACACAGGAGCCTTATCGGCCAGAGCCACGACGGCCACACACGCTGCGAGGATCACCTGAAACACAAACAACACATCACATAAAAGAAACCGAAGTCGAAAATCAGCATCAGTATAACAGACGTAATTTACATCCTATATGTTGTTTGTTTGTCTTTTCTCTCCTGTGGATAGCGGCTAGTAAGGGGGAGCGTGTGTACCTTGAGAGACATGGCTGATGTTTGATGGCGAGCGAGAGTCTCAGCCGTATATATAGCGGTCCGCATCCTCTGCTGAGAGATGTTCAGGGTCACACACTTACCCTTGTGGGAGAAGGGCGTTTAACCAGTGCCTATGTTAGATCTATTGGCGGTACATAAACATTATATTTTCGTGTGTAGTCGCTGTACATAAACTGCCAGTTATAAGATTGGAATACGCACTGATTAGGGGGGGGGGAGATGTTGCCATATTTCTCTCCTTATACATACTTATTTGCACATTTACATGATGCATATATTGCGTATAATATGTTAGATAGACGTGCACACACAAACACACACACACACACACACACACACACACTATTGTAATACTTAATATTCGTCCTGTATATATTCCTCATCCGTTACTAAACCAAGGTGTTCACTTTTAACGATTCTCGTTCTACTCTTTCCAGCCTAATGCTCCTCTATGCTATCACATTTACACCTTTCATATATATTTTTCTTCCCTGTTGTTTGCTTCCGTTCTTCATATTTCAAACTTCAATTTCAACTCTTCCTTCAGGAGACTTTTTTTTTCTTATCTTCTAATTTTCCTTTCCAAGCGAATTATTTTTTTTAGTAATACTAAAAATCTACAAATTGTGCTTTTTTTTTGGATATACGTGTTTACTCGACAAGAAGTGCAGGAAGAAAAATCTAAAAAGGGTAACGTTCTCACTGGTTTGTAAAACTGCAGTAAAATGAGACAACAGATTTTTATTTCTGGGAAAAAAGGACCCTGTTACGTGATCTGAAAACCCTCCCAGATTTTGATTTCTAATGTCAAATGGGGTTGTTAATCTAATACACAGAAACGCAATGATTACCTCTGACATAACTCAAATGACAATACATCGTAAAAAGTCCATGTATTTTCTAGTTAGTAGAAATTCAGGGAAAACGTGAACATTAAAAAGTGTGTTTAACGAAAATATACACTGCTCTTGCCCTTATAACAATGTAGTGTTAACAGGGGTAATACTGCTTAAGAAAGGGAATAATGATAAACCAGATTACAAAAGTAGAACGTGGGGACGAGATGAACTAAATACGTGTTTTTCGTAAACTGCGAAATATTTAATTTTTGCAACAGCAATTTCATATGACAAAAAGGATATCACAAAAGCTGAAAAATTACCAAACATGCGAGAAACATATTAGGTAGACAACTTTAGAAGCCGTAAACTTTTTTTTTACCGATACCCCCCTCCCCCCACACACAGACAGACACAGACACACAAACGAAAAAAAGAAAAAAAAAAAAAAGATTCTAGGTCCTAAATAGCCTTAACAACGTTAAAATTGAAAGGAATCAATGTGGACGCTTGATGGACTCCGACTCATCCGAAATACGACAACTCCAGCCTTTCACTCTGGTATCCACATTTCTGTTTCACTCCTTAATTAACCAGTCTCATGTATTTTCTTTGGAACTCCCTTTTCCTTCAGACTCGTCCGTACTTCCTGCTGCTGGACTCGATCGTAGGGCTTTTGAACAGCATGTACCTCTGTTTATGCTTTCCTCAAAAAAATAAAAAGTCTCCATTAACAGTCGTAAGCATATTAAACTATCTGTTGTTCCTCCTTCTTTTATGAATTCCAACTGTTGTTTCCCGATTTTTACCTTAACCTTTCTTTACCTTTCTTATCTCTTATGCCTCCCATTATGATAATAAAAGTAACAACAATGATATCATAATAAAGATGACGATAATAGTTATGATTAAAATAATGTGGTCATGTGGTAACTAATTCTCCCAGATGTTGCTTTACTGGAGTGATTGTCTATGATGTTAGAGGTAATAGTGATAGGACCTAGGCCTCTGTGTATTGTTAATATCATTCTAAATTTTGGAATGTGTCCAACGTAATTTTGTATAAGATATCATAGATAGTCTTTTGGATGAAAATAATGTTTCATACAACGTTTTCTGTTTTTGAATCTTAAGACTCAATATATATATATATATATATATATATATATATATATATATATATATATATATATATTGAAGCATTAGTCTGAGTTAGAAAAAGTTTATGAATTATTTTTGTTATATTTTATTATGAAAATATTATATATAATAGTATCATATTTTTCGCCCATCCATGTCTTTTTCATCGGATTGCATTTGAAAAGAATGCAACAGATTGTTAGATTTAGCAAAGATGACTAGTTTAAATGTACATTCTTAGTACACGGGGTACTTCGGGGGAGCGTGGTAGGGAGCGGGCTTGTAGGTGGGCTTGTACTCGGGGTACTGAGCCTCGCCCTCGTAGGTGACCTCAGCTACGAGACCGTCGCCGTTGTCCACGTATTTGACGATCTGCTTGCGGCCGTCGGGGAGGTCCACGGTGTAGCTGCCCTCGGTCTTGTAGCCGTCGCGGGACTCCGAGGCGGCGAAGTTGGCGCCGGAGTAGCCGTCGGCGACACCGTAGTTGTAGTTGTACTTAGGAGGCACCTGAATAGACGAAAAATGAATAAGAAATGTTTCTCAATCTGTATCCAGCGCAGTATGTGTAGGTCATATTTGCAATTTTACTGAAGTTGTTCATAATTTAAGGTTTTAGAGAATATAAAATCTATTTTCATAAGACCTTTGTTTTATGATATTAGACCACATAGAATCTTGCTGAGCACAGGTTATATTACTTACGGTAGGATATTCAGGTTGCTTGTAGTGGGAAGGGGCATGGTACACTGGTTCGGGAGCGTGGTACGTAGGCGCAACATAAACAGGTGGCTGATGGTACACAGGAGCCTTATCGGCCAGAGCCACGACGGCCACACACGCTGCGAGGATCACCTGAAACACAAACAACACATCACATAGAAGAAACCGAAATCGAAAACCAGCATCAGTATAACAAACTTAATTTACATCCTGTATGTTGTTTGTTTGTCTTTTCTCTCCTGTGGATAGCGGCTAGTAAGGGGGAGTCCCATTCACCTTGAGAGACATGGCTGATGTTTGATGGCGAGCGAGAGTCTCAGCCGTATATATAGCGGTCCGCATCCTCTGCTGAGAGATGTTCAGGGTCACATACTTACCCTTGTGGGAGAAGGGCGTTTAACCAGTGCCTATGTTAGATCTATTGGCGGTACATAGACATTATATTTTCGTGTGCAGTCGCTGTACATAAACTGCCAGGTATAAGATTGGAATACGCACTGATAGAGGGGGGGGGGGGGGAGGAATGTTACCACATTTCTCTCTTTATGCATACTTATTTGCATATTTACCTTATGCATATATTGCGTATGATATGTTAGATAGACGTGCTCACACACCCTCCCACACACCCTATTGTAATACTTTGTATTCGTCCTGCATATATTTCTCATTCCTCATTCCATTCTTGCCTTTTGTTTGCTTCATATTTTAAACTTCGATTTCAACTCTTCCTTCAGGAGACTTTTTGTTCTTATCTTCTAATTTTCCTTTACAAGCGAATTATCATTT
>NW_028234522.1:0-8890 GCF_977035675.1 Penaeus japonicus | reverse complement strand
GGGGCAAACCAGGGGACCTTTTGCCATTCACACACCCTGGGCTGGGCCATAAATGGGCCAATTGAATCCTTTCAGACCCCAAAGTGAGATTTCCCATTTTGTACTGAATATTTCTCATCTGGAAAAAGCACTGGTTTAGTTATGGACCTAGAAGGAGGTCAACTCTGAAGATTTGGATGTCTAGAACGGGACCAAAAAGTTCTTTAGAGGAAATGGGACAGAAAATGAATTAGAGAACAGTTCACTATTACCTTGAATATTCCTTTTTAAGACAGGAAACACTTACCTACCTAAATATTACAACTTGGCAGAAGACGCTTAAGGATGTTGGGGAAGCGCATAGACAAAGATGTAAATCTTAAAAAAGAAATACACAGGAGAGATCCACAAACTTTCTTGAAAAGGGATATGCTGAAGAGGTTGCCTCTAGAAGAAATGATAGAGCTGATGGTTAAGGTTATGGTACTTGCCACATCAACCAATCAACAATTCCAATGAAACCTGACAAAAATAGGTTGTTTTGACTGTGCTGCAAGGTTTGGGGAGCATCCTTGACGACCATGACCCCCCCCGCCAAGGACCAGATTTTGGCTAACAAACTGGGTAGGAGTCCTGTTGAGGTTTAGGAAGGAGCATTGCTTTATGGCAGACATCGAGGTCAATGTTCACCAGGTGAAGGTGACGCCATGATGACCGGGATGTGTTTGCGCTTTCTGTGGTTCCAGGGAAGATGAATACAGGAGGACAACCTGTGAATATCGCATGACATCTCATCTTTTGGCGGAGTGTGGTGCCCCAGCTGTGCCAACCTCCGATCCCAGCAAGTGTCAGGAATTTAAAGAAGACTTTTCCTCATGATGTGTTAAACACTGTTCTACGTAATTTTTTGTGGTTGACTTCCTGAAATCTGTAAAGACCTTGGTGATTGCAGTACCCCTTGCAATTCAGGTAATGCAACTGTTGACCAAGAGAGGTTTCACTTGACAAGTTTGTTTCCAAAACTCAAAAGAGTTATTGAATAGCATCAACAAGGATGAGTGGGAAATCTTTTACTACCTTGGCATTAACATGGTTAAGCTACCCTACAGAACGTGCATTGGGCTGCTTTGGGACATCGAGTCTGACCATTTCAAATTTGACATGCCCCATGTTCAACAACCCCCCCAACACCATGGACCAAGAGAGGAGTCCTGAGCAATCTTCAGCACGTATATGACCCTTTTGGTGTTTAAGTCCATTTGGCTTGCAGGCAAGAAGACTGTTCAGCAATTTTGTCGATTGGAGAGGGGCTGGGATGAGCTTTGCCAACGGACTTGGAGGAACAATGGGCGGTGGTAAATGATCTGCCTGTCAGTAAGGGCTTCTGCATTTCTAGATGTGTCCTGCTCATTGGACAACCTGATTAATACATTTTTTTCTCCATTTTCAGATGCTTCTAAAATTGGTTATGGTGCTGTTCTTATTGCGACCAATTTGATAGAGCAGACAGGTCTCTGTCCATTTTATGTGGCAAAATTCCAGACTTGCACCTCTGAAGGGCTCCACATTCCACGCTAGAAGTTAGTGGAGCACTAGAAGCATTAAGGTTGGACATGCTCCTGCAAGAAGAGCTGGAATTGCCTCTGGAAGAATCAGTTTTACTGGGGGGGGACAGATGTACCATTGTGTTGTGGTATCTAAGAGCATTGGAAGAGGTACCTGACTATGTAGCTAAAACAGAGTGGCCAAGATTCTGGATTCATACCACACCAACCAATGGAGGACATGTTCCTACATCAGAGAATCCTGGAGACGATGCATCTAGAGGGATGAATGGAGAAGACCTGGTTTGTAATGAGCGCTGGACTAAAGGGCCAGCTTTCCTGTACGAGAAAAGATCCAATTGGCCTAGACAGCCTGCCTTTAACTGCTAGAACTGGAGATCTTGTTGAGGTGAAGCCATTCCAAGTAGGTATATATCACCAAGGCTGAAGAAGATCACCACCCCGAGCAGGACTTCTGAACAATATTCTTCTGCACCGCATGAAGGAAGCAGTAGCCTGGCTTCTGAGATACGCTGGTGCTTCGTAAGAAAGCCGCATAAGAAGGGGGCCACTGGTAGCTGATGCGCTGAGAAATGCTGAGGAGGGGAGGGGGGGGGGGGGGGGGGGGGGGACCATCTAAGACATGCAAAGAAGATGATCGAAGATGAGAAAAAGACACAGATTGTAAGCTAAACCCTAGAAATCGTCTCAGGCCTGCTGTTAGTGGGAGGACGAATTAACGAACTCCAAGCAGGAGGAAAGTACATGCACCAGCTGATACTACTTTGAGCACCCAGTTTTAGGCTCATAGTTGAAGATTATCACCTGTAAATCAGTCATTCCGGAGTAGAGCGGATACTGGCAGATACCAGAAGGTACTACTGGATACTCAAGGAAGAAAAACTGGTAAAGAAGGTAGTATCACTGGATGCCTTACCGCAGAAAGTTGAGAGGTAAGACTTGAAATCCAAACAAATGGCTAAACCTACCAAAAATAAGGGTTAACCCATTTGAGCCTCCTTTCACTGGGTTGGAGTGGATACTTCGCGTCCTATATAGTAAAGAGGGCACGCTCTGAAGTTAAGAGGTATGGTTTGTATTTTCACTTGCCTCTCTATCAGAGCTGTACACATTGATAGTAGCAAATACCTTAGACACAAAACGCTTTATCATGCCCGCTGGAGAGGTTCTTGGCCAGAAGCAGGGGAGCCAAAGAAATCTGCGTTGATATTGGTACTAACTTTGTTGATCCAGCAAGAAACTACGCCATGCCATACAGGATGGAACGAAACAGATCCATGAACATTTGTTGAAGAAGGAAATCACTTGGAAAATTTAACCCCTGGAGGCTTCACATGGGTGGCGTCTGGGGGAGACAATACGAACCATCAGCCCAACCCACCAACAAAAAGCTGTTTTGGCAGGTGTAGTTAAGCATCAGACTTAGATGATGACACCTTAGTGACTCTGATGACATGGGTTGAGGGCATAGTGATAGTAGCATATACATATACTGTCTGATGATTCCTAGAGATGACAGGACTCTTAACACCCAATACTTACTGATGCTGAGGGTCAGGTCCCATGCTACCTCCTGGAGTTTGAGAGAGGGATATATATCGTCGACGATGGATGCAGGTGCAGTACCTGGCAGATATCTTATGTGCACAAGAGGGATTGTAATATCTTCTACTCTACAAGGCGTCAAAAGTGGCTCACACCAAGACTAATCTCATGATAGGTGACTTGGTGTGATGAAGCAGATAACTTTACCCCGGATAAGTGGCATTAGGATGATAACAGTGGGACTTATCAAAGTATTGGATGGTTTGGTCCGCTCTGTAAAAGGTCAGGCAGCATCAGTAAAACCTATGAGAGGCCATACAACCAAACTTTGTGTGCTAGAAAGTGCCATCACTGTTCAGCCAAAATGTTCCTAGATTTTTTTTGAAAAGAGTGATGGGGTGCGGATCGCTGCCTCTAAAAGACTCACACATTGCAAAGAAAGTACAAGAGATAACCATTTGAAAACTTTAGTTTTTTTTTGTTAGTTTTTGTTTCCATTTTGTTTTTGTTTGTTTTTTTTTTGTTTCTTGGATTCTGATGACATGTCCATACCTCCCCCAAAACACCCACAAATTCTAACCACCCCAAACTAACCCATCCTAGGTAATGTCATAAAGTATAAATTTCCGCCCTCCCAACTGCCCCCTATCTCCAAGACCATTACCCCCCATCTCTACAGGCTTCTTCTCAGTTTTATTCCCCCTCCCCCTTGTAAACTGACACCCACGACTGTGTAGGGTGCATTTTTTGCCCCCCCCCCCCCCCCTCCCCCGGCCCCCCGGCCCCCTATATAACACCTGTAACTTCGTAAAGCAATAAATTTGGTTTTTCCCTCTATGGCGGTGCTGCATCTGTAGACGGATGGGAGGATGTTTGGGGAGTGAACATATGGCTGCAGTCAGGGGTTTTTGGATTTCCATGTGGTTTTGAAGGATGATGACCAGTTTCATTACATTGTCAGCTCCGGAGAAGGCCAGAAACTGTAAGTTTTATATGGAAGTGGGTTGAGGCTTAATATTTTATGGTTCTTAAATAATTATTGTGAAAAGAGTTAGCTTTTCATTGTCTTCATTTGCAGTAACATTTCGTCAGCATTAGTGCTATTCTCTTTATTGTTTTTGTCTAATAAATATTGCCAGTAGTTTGTTAGTGATACTGAATATTTTTAATTTTTGTGTACAGGAACTAACGTTTACAGAATTTTTTAGAGGTGTATACCTCCTGGTGTTGCTTGCTTATTATAATGGTATAAACAATGCCAGACAATGACACACGTTTTCTTTCCGGTGCTTTATTATATGAAACGGTCAATGCAAACAAAAATAAACACCTCTAGAACAATTATGTAATCGTTAGTTACATTGTAAACAAAAAATTAATAATAGTCAGTATACACTAACAACGTACTGGCAATCATTTTTAGACAAAAACAATAAAGAGTATAGCTCTAATGCTGACGAATGTTTACTGGCAAAAATGTTGACAATGGAAAAGCTAAATCTTTTCACAATAATTATTAAGAAACCATAAATTATTGTAAGCATCAACCTTCTTCCATATAAAAAACTTACAGTTTCTGGCCTTCTCCGGGTGTGACAATGTAATGAAACTGGTATATTCCTTCAAAAACATGGAATCCCATATCCTGACTGCTGCACATGTTCACTCCATACTTCTCCCATCCGTCTACGATGGCGCAACCGCCATAGGAGGGAGGAATTCAAAGTTTATTGCTTACGAAGTTACAGGTGTTATATCCCGGCCCCAAATGCACTAACAATCTGGGTGCATTTACAAGGAAAAACAGAGAACACATGTGAGATCTAGTATACGTTACAAATCAAATTATCATTCCAAGATGTACAAAAAAATAGGTATTTTGAGTAAACATGTCATCAGAATCCACGAAACAAAAAAAAAACAAAACAAAAACAAAAGGAACAAAAACACACAAAAAAAACTAAAGTTTCAAAAGGGTTATCTCTTGTATTTCTTTGCAATGTGTGAAGTCTTTAGAGCTGCGATCAGCCTACACTCATCACTCTTTTCAAATAAAAATCGAGGAACATTTAGGCAAGATCATGATGGCACTTTCTAGCACACAAGTTGGTTGATGGGCCTCTCATAGAGTTCCCCCCCCTAACACCCACCCCCCCCGGGTACCTGTTGCTGTCCTGACCTTTACAGAGCGGGACCAAACCATCAATTACTTTATAAGTTATGTTATCAATCCTAATGGCCACTTATTCCGGGGTAGGTTATCTTGTTCATCAGCACCAAGTCTCCTATCTTGAGATTAGGTCTTGGTGTGAGCACTTTTGACGTCTTGTAGGTAGGAAGTTATTCTCGAATCCATCTGTGCCAGAAGATATCTGCCAGGTACTGCACCTTGCTTCCATCGGCGACGATATATATCCCTGCTCTCAAAACTTTCCAGGAGGTATAGCATGGGACCTGACCTCAGCATCAGTAAGTGATTGGGTTGTTAGAGGGTCTGTCATCTTCTAGGCTCATCAGACAGTTTTGTGATAGGCTATCTTTTCACTATGCCCTTCCACTGTCATCAGAGTCACTTAATGTGTCTTCATTCTATAGTCTGTTGCTTAACTACAATGCCAAAACAGCTCTGATGGTTCGTATTTGTCTCTCCCAGACGCCACCAATGTGAGAGGTCCAGGGGGGTTAAATTTCCAGTGATTTACTTCTTCAACAAATGTTCATGGAATCTGGTTCTGGTTCTTTCCTGTATGGCATGGACCGTAGGTTTTGCTGTGCTTCCAACAAAGTTAGGTACATTATAGACCAGATTTCTTTGGGCTCCTCTTCTGGCCATGAACCTCTCCAGGCATTGATAAAGTGTTTTTGTCTAGGTATTTGCTACTTCAATGTGTACAGCTCTGAATAGAGAGGCAAGGAAAATACAAACCATACCTATTACTTCAGAGGTGCCCGCTTTACCATATAGGGACCGAAGTAGTCCATCCTACCTAGTGAAAGGTGGCTCAAAAGGTGTACCTTTGATTTTGTAGGTTAGCCATTTGTTGGGTTTTCAGTCTTACCTCTCAACTTTTCTGCAGGTAGGCACTGTGTACTACCTTTCTTTACAGTTTTTTTCCTTTGAGGAACCTGTAGTACCTTCTGGTATCTGCAGTATCCGCTTACTCCGGATATGACTGCTTTTGGTGATTATCTTCAACTATGAGCTTGGAATCTGGGTGCTCATAAGGTAGTATCAGCTGGTGCTTGGTACTTTCCTCCTGCTTGGAGTTCGTTAATCGTCTCCAACTAACAGCAGGCCTTGAGGCGATTTCTTAGGTTTAGCTTACCAAGCTGTGTCTTGTCTCATCTTCGTGCATCTTCTGTGCAGGTCTTCGGATGGCTCTCCAGCTTTTCCAGCTCATCTGCTACAGTGGCCCTTTATGATGCGGCTTTTACGTAGCTACAGCGTTAGTCTCAGAAGTCCAAGGTACTGCTTCTTCATGCGGTGCAGGAAGAATAGTAGTTCAGAAGTCTGCTCGTTGTGTCTTCTTCAGCCTTGGTGTTATATACTACTGGGTTGCATCACCTCAGCAAGATTCTCCAGTTCTATGCAGTTAAAGGCAGGCTGTCAGGCCAATTGGATCTTTTTCTCGGTACAGGAAAGCTGGCCCTTTACTCCTGCGCTCATTTACAAACCAGGTCTTTGCCATCATCCCTCTAGATGCATCGTCTCAGGATTCTTGATGTAGGATCATGTCTCCATTTTTTTGGGGGGGTTGCGTGTGGTATGATCCAGGAATCTTGGCCACTTGTTAGTACTTATGTCTGGGAACCCTTCCCATTGCTCTGTAGATACCACAACACAATGTTACTGTCTGTCAGTATATGTTTCTTCCAGAGGCATTTCCAGTCTTCTTGCAGAGTTGTCAACCTTATGCTTTCTAGGGCTCCAGCTAACTCTAGGCGTGGGGAATGGGAGCCCCTTCGAGGTGCAAGTCTGGATTTTGCCACCATAAAATGGACAAGAGACTGTCTGCTCTTCAAATTGGTCAGCAGATATGAAACAGCTCCATAACTCTTATTCAGAAAGCATCTGAAAATGGTTGTAATTGAAATGTGTTTACAGGTTGTCAATGAGCATGACACATTAGGATTGCTGAAGCTTAATGACAGGCAGATCATTTAGACCGGCCCATTGTTCCTCCAAGTCCTTTTGGATTAAGGCTCAATCCATCCCCTCTCCATCGACATAATTGAGGAAGTCTTCTTGCTGCAGCACAAATGGACTTAAACAGCCCAAAAGGGTCTATACTGTGCTGAGAGTGTCTGGACTCCTCTTTTGTCCTTGGTTTGTTTTAACATGCATGTCAAATTTGAAATGGGTTCAGACGCGATGTCCCAAAGCATGCCACCAATGCAACGTTCTGTGGGTAGGCTTATCCATGTTAATTGGTCCAAAGGTTAGTAAAAAGATTTTCCCCACTCATCCTTGTTGATGTATTCAATAACTCTTTTGAGTTGGAAACTAACTATTGTAAGTGAAAACCCTCTCTTGGTCAACAGTTGCATTATGATTTGCAAGGGGTACTGCAATCGCAAGGTCTTTACAGATTCAGGCAGTCATCCACTAATAAATTAGTATTTTTTTTTTTTTAATTTTTTTTTTTTTTTCCCCCCCCCCCCCCCCTTTTTTTTTTTTTTTTTTTTTTTTTTTTTTTCTTTCCTTTCCCCCCTCCCCTCCCCTCCCCCCTTTTGCTTTTTTTTTTTTTTTTTTTAAACCCCCCCCCCCCCCATAGAACAGTGTTTAACACAGCATGAGGAAATGCTTCTTTAAAATTCTTGGTCACTTGCTGGAAGTGCGTAGTTTGCACTGCGGGGCTCTCATCGCCAAAAAGTTGAGATGTCATGCGATATGTCACAGATTGTCCTCTGTATCATCTTCCTGGAACCACAGAAAGAAAGGCAATCAATCCCGGTCATCTGGGTCACCTTCACTGGTGGAAAACATTGATCGATGTCTGCCATAAAGGCAAGGCTCCTTCCCTAAACTCAACAGGACTCTACCAGTTTGTTAGCCAAATCAGGTCCTTGGCACACACCCATGGTCGTTCTTGGATGATCTCCATTACTTGCAGCACAGGTCTAAAACAACCTTAATTTTGTCAGGTTTCTTTGGATTGTTGATTTGGTGATAGTGGCCTAGTACCATACCTTACATCAGCTCTATTCATTTCTTCTAGAGGCACCTCTTCAGCATATTCCTTTTCAGAAGTTTGTGGATCTCTCTGTGTATTTCTTTTTAGATTTTTTTACAATTTTGTCTAGGCGCTTCACCCTAACATCCTTAAGCGTCTTTCTGCCAAGTTGTAATTGTTAGGTAAGGTAAGGTGTTTCTGTTTAAAAGGAATATTCAAGGTATAGTGACTGGTCTCTAATGTCATTTTTCTGTACCATGTCTCTAGATCTTTTGGTCGTTTTAGGAATTCCAGAATCTTCAGAGTGACTCCTTCGAGGTCCCATAACTTAAACAAGTTGGCTTTTCAGATGAGAAATATTCTGTACAAATGGGAAGATCTCCACTTTTGGGTCTGAATGGATCAATTGGCCATTTGGCCCAGCCCAGTGGAGTGTGAATGGCAAAAGGTTCTGGTTGCCCCTTTCTCAATTCATCAGGCCAGCAAACGATCTGCACAATCCTGCCCGATCAGTAGGTGTACTTGATCAACCCAGCAGGATTCCAGGTTTTTAGGTTTTTGTGTGGCACCTCTGAATTTCAACACGGTTTGACAAACCCGGAAGGTTCTGTTAGCGTGGGCCTGACA
>NW_028234521.1:0-5000 GCF_977035675.1 Penaeus japonicus | reverse complement strand
TCCCCAGTGCCTCTGCTATTCAGAAAGGAGAGAGGGAAAAGAAAATTGATTTGCGTAAAAAAGAAAAAGAGAGATTCATTTAAACAATGACGCGGTCGAGATTAGTTAATCCAAAATCTAAAAAAAAAAAAAGATTCGATATCAAAGGCTAATTTTATGACCAAACACGTGGCGGCGAATAGCAACCGGAGTCTTTAGTGAAACTGGGGTTTATATCCCGTAGGTTTTAATCCGCGCATAAGCTTTCGTTCGGATATTCCAAAATTAGAATTTCATAATACCTCCCCTTCATTCCTTCCCCTCCCCCCTATCCCCCTCCTCCTCAACTCTGTACCTCTGTCCAACCTTTTGCTTATCTCCAGTATAGGTTTTCCGAGCCTCCCCCTTCTGATTCAAATTCAAGAATTCATATTAATTCAAATTCACCTTGCTTTTTTTTCCCTTTCATTATCATTCCGGACAAAATCGTGTTTATCCTTCCCTCATTTAATTATGGGATTGTGCTGAGTGAATTTCGCCGTACAGTTGTTAGCTCCCCCTCCCTTCTCTCTCCTTCCTTCGCTCTCCTCTTCCTTATCTATCTCCCTTCTTCTAAAGTTATCTTTTCCTCCTCTTCCTCCTCCTCGTACCATTTCTTCTCCTTCTCCTTATCCTCCTTCCCCTCCTCCTCATCACCGTCGTCCCCCGCCCCTCCTTCTTCTCCTTCTCTTCTTTCCTCTCTTCTTAAGTTTCCACTTCTTCCTCCTCTTCCCCTCTTATCCTTCCTCCTCATCTTTATCCCTTCCCTCTTACGCCCCCCCCCCTCCCTCCTCAGCCATCCTCTTCCTCTCCGTTAACCTTCTCCCCTTTTCTCTTGTTCCCCTCCCTTTTCCCTCCCCTGCTACCCCTCCCCCTGTCCCTCCCTCTCTCATCCTCTCCCTACCCCTCCCTCCCAACCCCCCACTCATCCTCTTCCTCTCCCCAACCCATCCCTCCTCCCCTCTTTACTGCCCTCTCGTCTCCTACCCTACCCTCCCTCCGTTTCCCTCTTAACCCCCCTTCTCATCCTACCACCCTCCCCAACCTCCTCTCTACCTCTTCCCCTGCCTCCCTCCCCAACCTCTCTCCCTCACCCCTCTCCTCCATTTCTCCTCCCCTCCCACCCCATCCCATCCCCTCCCCTCCACACCCCCTCTTACCTCCTCCCTTTCCCATCCAATCTCCTTCCCTTCCCACTCCCATTCCATCCCTCCCCACCTCCCCCCTCCCCTTCCCCCCATCCCATCCCCTCCACACCCCTCTTACCCCCTCCCTCTCCCCTTCCATCCCTCCCCACCTCCCCCCTCCCCTTTCCCCTCTCTCCCCCCACCCCATCCCCTCACTCTCCCCTCTCTCTCCCCACCCCATCCCCTCACTCTCCCCTCTCTCCCCCCATTCCATCCCCTCCACACACCCTTTTACCCCCTCCCCTCCACACCCCTCTTACCCCCCACCTCCCCCTCCCCACCTCCCTCTTCCCCTTTCTCCCCCCACTCCATCCCCTCACTCTCCCCTCTCTTCCCACAAGAGCCAAGAGCAGCATCCTATTTCGGTTGAATAATCCCCTGTTATTCACTGTTTCCAGGCGCGGTAGACCCTCGACTGGCGTGAGTTTATTTGCATCATTGATGTACAAAATGATTTCTAGTCTAACGCTGCTCGGATAACCAGGATGGATTGTTGTTGTTGTTGTTTTTTGTTGGGGCTGTTTATTCGGTCTTTAATTTTGGGGGATTAGATTTTTTCTTTCTTTTTTTTTCTTTTTTTTTCTACCATTTTGTCATGCTGTGTTCTTTGTTTTCCTGTATTCATTCCTTTATCTCTTTATTCTTTACATGTTATTCATCTTTTCTATATCTTTCCGCCTTTGTTTTGGACAACTGAACCTCCTCTATACCTTATCTTTATCCTTTTCTTCTCTTTATGCCCACTTTATCCTACTTTCTCGTTTTCCATCATTCTCTCCTGCTGGCAATGTTTACAGCGAGAACTGAGCATCCGCAGGAGAGGGGAAGCGAGTTCGTCCGCCCCTTCCCCTCAGGGAGTACCGAACTCTTGCTTCCCCTCACACACGCAGGAGCCCTTTCCTTCCCTCCGTCACTCCTTCCTCCTATCCTACTTTTCCTCTTCCTTATTTCGGATTTCCTCGGTCTCTTCCTCTTTGTTTATTTGTTGTTTTTTTTTTTCCTTCATTCCTTCTCCCTTTTTTTTAAATTTCGTTCGTTCTTTCTCTTCCCGTTTTTATTATTTTTTTCCTTTCATTATTCTTACTTACTTTTTTTTTCTCTTCTAGTCTCTCAGATTCTCTCTTTTTACTTCTCTTGGATTCCCTCTTTCTCTTCCCTTCTTTTAGCTTGGATTTCTTCCTTCGCTTCCCCTCTCTTCTCCTTCTTTCGCTTCACTTTTTCCCCTCTCTCCTCTCAGATTCCCTCTTTCTCTTTCCTTTTCTTCAAGTTCATTCCATTCCATTCCATTTTCCCTCTTACTTATTTCTCTTACCCTCTTTCCCTATTCATCCGAACGCCTTTTTTATTCCCCTCCTTCGATTTTCCTTCGTTACCTGCTATTCCCTCGGATTCCCTTGCTCCCATCCCCTTCCCGTAGGACCGTAGCAAGAGGAAGTCAGTCCCCCACCCCCCCAATAAAAAAAAAAATAAATAAATAAATAGTGCCCCCGATAAGGACAGCTGAGGTTTCCATTTTGAGGTGACACTTTTTGCAGATTTTGAGGGCGCTTTTCTTTTCCTGTGAAAGAGTAAAATAGCACTTTTCCTTCTTTGATTTTGAGTCAGAGGGCAGTTTTTTCCCCCACTGATTTTGAGCAAAAGGGCTCTTTTTTCCCCGCTGATTTTGAACAAGAGGGTATAGATGACACTTATGAGAATTAGTACCAAAATATTAATATATTTTGTCTGTCAGAAGCCCTCTTATTGTCTTCCCAATCCCCCCCCCCCCCTCTAATGGAGGATATGGAGTTTGGAAGCAATGGTGCTGTTTCCTTCCGCCCCTTCTCTTCCTACCTCTTTCCCTCCTCACAGATATGATTTCCTCTCTCGTCTCCTTGTTTCCCCACTTCTCCCACACCTTGCTTCCCCTCTCTCTCTCTCCTCCGTCCGTCCTCTCTTCCTCCTCCAAAGCTCTCCTCCCATTCTCTCTAATCCCCTCTCTCGTCTCCTTGTTTCCTCCCCTCTCTCTCACACCTTGATTCCCCTTTCTCTCTTCCGTCCCCACTTCTCTCGCCCACGCCCTCCCCCCCCTCCTCCTTCCCTCTTATCCCTTCTCTCGTCCCCTTTTCCATACCTTACTTCCCCTCTCACTCCTCCGTCCGGCCGTCTCCCCTCTTTTTTTTTCCCTTTCTTTCGCCTCCCCTCTTACTCCTCCGTCCCCGTCCGTCCCCATCTTCCCTCTTTCTCTCCCCCCTCCCCACGCCCTCAAGCAAAAAGGGCGCCTCAAAACCCTTCTCTTGTCGCAAGCAAGCAAAAAAAAAAAAAAAAAAAAAAAAAGGGTGCCTCTGTTTTTTTTCCCCCTCACTTTCCTCTCAGGATTGTTGCGTTTTGTTTTGTCTTCTGCGTCCACTGTCCCAAAGGCAGACGCTCACGAGAGGAATTGTGTTTTTTTCCCTATTTTTCCTGCTATATGTTTATTTAGGCGTGGCTATCTGTTTATTTGTCTATCTGTTTGTATTTAGGTAGATATAGATAGTTAGATAGGTAGATGAAAGGTTGGTAGGTAGATAGATAGATGGATAGGTTTACAGATTGATAGATAGATAGATATGTTTATAGGAGTAAGTGATATGAGTGAGTGTGTGTGTGTGTGTGTGTGTGTGTGTGTGTGTGTGTGTGTGTGTGTGTGTGTGTGTGTGTGTGTGTGTGTGTAAGAGTGTAGACACACTAATGCACAAACAGAGAGAAAGACAAAGAGAGAATATTAACGGTATCCCTCCCCATGTCTTGCCCCCCTCTTCTCCCATACCCTCACTCCACCCACTCTCTCCTCCCTCCGCGTCCTAAAACTACCCACCCTACCCCTCTTCACTCATCCTCATTCCTCCTCCACCACCCACCTCGATCCACCCCATCCCAGGTAGTTTTTTTTTTTGTTTTTTTTTTTCCTTTACCCCCTCCTCCTCTTCCTCCTCCCTCACCCCCCCCCCCTCCTCCCTCCCCCCCCCCCCCCCCCAAAAAAAAAAAAAAAAAAAAAAAATCTTCATGTGATGGCGATCCCGAACTCACAAAATTAGCCGATAAATTCCTTAAAAAGTGAACTTTGTTCGGCATATTCACCGATGAATTCAAGGTCTGAAAATAATGTTGATAAAACAAGATAAGCAAATGATTACGGTTAATCAATTTAATGTTTCAGTTAAATAATAACAATTGCTTAATTAAGTATATATATAAAAAAAACACACACATAAAGCGCAAAACGGAATCGGTAGAAACGAAAGAGGAAAGAGGGATAAATAAAGTTAAAAAAAAAATAGTAAAAGAAGAAAGTCACTAGAAAGTAGTACAAATTTGGTGGAAACAGTAATGAGGAAAAAGACGAATATTTCTTATGAAAATAGGGGAAAAAACATGTGAAAATAGAAGACAAAATCATTCAAAACACAGAAAGAAAAGAAAATGTTGCCATGAAAAAAGAAATTTATGAATAGTGCATAGGAAAATAGATCAGGAAAATATAATAAAAAGACAACATAATCTGAAAGAAAGAAGTGAAGAATAGATAAAAAACAACAACAACAACAAAAAAACATTAAGCGACTAAAAATGATAAAAAAAAAAACACTAAGAGAGAGAGAAAAAGAAAAACGATATAGATCAAGAAAACTTCAATGATAATGAATACGGAAAAAATACTAACAACAAAAAGAAGAAAAAGGAAAAGAAAGACAGAATATAATAACAAAAGAACCAAAATAAAGAAAAGAAAATAGAACAAAATAATAATAATAACAATAAAAAAAGGCTAACACA
>NW_028234520.1:12500-18612 GCF_977035675.1 Penaeus japonicus | reverse complement strand
AGTGTGCTGAGAGATAGGGATATGTTGTAAAATTTCTGATCCTTCTAGAGTTTCCCTTTCATAAACTACTACATACATAATCACTACCTATTGTCTGTAATTACATTTGAACATGGTACATCTGAGGATATCACCATAGTTCATCAATGTGAATCCACCTCATCAGTTTTATGCCCACTATCAATTTTTCTTCTTTCAAAGGAAAGCTATTCAAAATACTAAAATCCCAATACAAAGTAAGTGAATCTAAAATAGAATGATTTAAAGTTGGGTCCTTCAATGTATGGTGATCTGTGGGTTCCCATAACGCATAAAAATGTAATATACTATAAAATAAATAAACACATAAATAATGATATTGATCAACAGATGTTAGGGAATGGGGGGGGCTTTTCCTGTCAAATCAAAGCTTTGGAAGCACTACTGGAATATAAAAGTATACAACACTCATTCAAGGGTCATAGGTTTAATGCAGGAAGCAAAACAGTGCACAACAACAACTGGCAAAAATAATAATAATGATAATCACATCCTCATTTTAGTGAATTCCTATCTCTGGTACTTACTTTCTGATGACATACCCTGGAAGACTGCTCCCGTGCCCCCTTTCAAGACAGGAATTGTACACCAAACAAAGTTAGCTGATCCCCGCAAACTGACATTCCAGTTACATTTCACGCTACCATAGAGGCGAGTCAGTACAAAGAACATTAAAGTGAGATCAAATCTAAACAAAAAGAACTTGAACGAATATTTAGGCATTACAAGAGCATCAAAAATTAATTTTTGAAAATAAAATTCAATACTATATCTAAAAGAACTGAACATCAAGATCCGTAAAATCGTAAAAAATGGGGGAGGGGGCAGTATAAGTGCAAATGTACAAATAAAAGCATAAAAAAATCTAACAATAAATAGCACTGTCCACTGTGTAAAACCATTCAAATTACATACATATGGTTTATATCTAAAACAAGTCAGTACAGTGTACTATATGAAAAACAGTGAAAAAAAAAGGAGAATATCCCTTTGTATTAATATATCTCTCCACTTTATTAAAATTACTAAACTTTGAGTTGTGAATGTTTGACTTACCTTCGACCATTATTATAGTAGCAAAGTAGGATCAACCTATTCTCATAGTCTATCATCCACAAACTATTTCATTGTCAACTGTAAGGTGCGTACGTGCATGGGTTTGTATGTGCTTGCATACATGCATGCTTAGAATTTGACCGTTTAGGAATTAATTATGTGTTAACAGGAGTGTGTATATGATGTGCATACATCAGCGTGAGTGAGTGAGTGAGTGAGTGAGTGAGTGATGAGTGAGTGAGTGATGATGAGTAATAGCGAATGAAGAGAGAGAGAGAGAGAGAGAGAGTAGAGAAGAGAGGAGAGAGAGAAGAGAGAGCGAGAGATAGAGAGAGAGAGAAGAGAGAGAGGAGAGAGAGAAGAGAGGGACGGGGAAGGGAATGAGGAGAGGAAGAAGAGGAGGGAGGAGGAGGGGAGGAGGGAGGGAGGGAGAAGGAAGAGAGGAGGGAGAGAGAGAAGAGAGTAAGAGAGGACGAGAAAGAGAGGGAGACAGATAAGGGAGGGAGGGAGAATGAAAAAAGAAAAGAAAAGAAAAGAGAGTTACAAAGAATAATCAAGAGATGTGTGTTGTCTGTGTGGTGTGCCTGTGTGTTGTGTGTGTTGTGTGTTGTTGTGGTGTGTGTGTTGTTGTGTGTTTTGTGGTGTGTGTGTGGTGTGTTTGTGTGTTGAGTTGTGTGTGTTTGTGTGGTGTACCAAATGTAAGTTAAAATACTACAAACTTAAGCTCTTAACTCCATGAAGGAGGATTCTTTTGGTTGATATGATGTAACCACCCATAACTTTACTAATCCTTCTTCCTTTCGCCCAGTTACAGAAAAACATTTTCCAAGGTCATCTATATCCATAGTGGTAATACTATTATAATATGAATAGGATGGCATATTACAGTCCTCCCTCAAAAGACCAAATGCTATATGTGTTGTAGAGCATAACATAGGCAGAGGTCCCTTGTGATCATAATATTTTAAATTTCACTCTGAAAACTTCTACAGCTGACATTTAACTCTATGAACTCTCAAATGCCAACCCCTTCTCTCACTCCCGAACTAACCTCAAATTTCAATCTAATTGAATCAAAAATACTATAATAATCTAAATAGTGCTAAATTTCAGTTGTATATCTCCCCCCCCGCCCCCCTCACCACACCCCCCTCACAGTATCAGTACAAACACTGAATGTCGAGTGGCCCCCCCTCCACCCCCCCCCCCCACGCTATTTTTAAAAGATAACATTCATCAATTTCAACTCAGGTTCAATTCAAAATCACATTCTTTCTAAACAATATTGAGAAATGATCTACTATTTATTTTGCATGAAGTTATGGCAACCCCAAGTTTGGGTGGTTGGCCAAGCACTTCAATATCTCAGCTATGTATCCTGGAAAATCACTTGTACTGGTGAATACCAATTTTAAAAAATATTTCAAGGTGGAAATATGAACAACCATACATTGTCTTTTATAGGTACATACTTTGCATGAAATTAAATTTACAACTGACATCATACTATATCCAAAATCCTACTTTCAAATCAATGATTAGAGTCTTTAGAGTGTCAGCTATCATTCTTCCTGCAAGGGCTTTTAACTTCACAATGTGTAAGTCCCTTCCCCCCTTCCAATGCTCATCCATACTCCTTTTTGTTAATAAAAAGCTTGTGGACTGACTACAAACTGTAAATAAGACACTTTGTCAAAATAAATATATAATAATTCTTTCACACATGCATTTCCCAAGTAGGCACACACATAAGCTGTTCACAAAACACAGTTCCTCGTATGTTCACATACTTGGGCATTCAACCTCATGATATTTCTGAAAACTGCATCGTCTTCCACAATAAAATCAGGTGTTTTAAATCGACCCTTGTATTCATTTCCTACTCATTCATTTCTGAAGAAGTCTCCTCACATTAATGAAACATGCCTCTGTACTTTTAATCATACAATTTCATATCATTGGTCAATATATCAATAATGTTTAAATGTTAGCCTAGCACACTATATTACTAAAATGACCAACCCACCATTAAGACACTCGACACTGGCATGAGTGGAGATAGAAACCAGGCCACCTTTCTAAGGTAAGTATGGTCCACCATGCCATGGGAGTCCCTATCTATGTCAAACAAGAATAAAATAGGAAAACATTTTCACTGATGATAACCATCCATTATATATACTTAAATACATACATATATAACTATACATACATACATATTACATACATACATACATATATATATATATATTATATATATATATATATTATATATATATATATATATATATTATATATTATATATTATATATTAATATATATATATTATATATATATATATATATTAAATTATATATCTATATATATATAAATATATATATTCATTATATTATATATATATATATATTTCATATATCTATATATTATATATAATATATATTGATATATATATATATATATATATTTAATATATATATATGCATATATACACATATATATATACACCATATATATATATATAATATATATATATATATATATATATATATATATATATATAATATATATATATATTATATATATATACATATATTACATATATAAACATATACATATATATTACACATACATATATATATACACATAATATATATATAATATATATTTATATCTATATATATATATATATATATATATATATGATTATATATATAAAATTTATTATATATATATATATATATAAAAATTTAGTTAATAATATTATATAATAATATATAATATTATATATATAATATATTATATGTATTAAATATATATATTTATACATATATATATATAATATATATATATATATAATATATATATTATTATATAATAATATATATCATTATACCATATATATATATATATATATATTATCTGCTATATTATATATCCCCTATATTATATATATAAAACACCAACCTCCACTATACTTTATATATATCAATATATATATATCAATATATATATATATAATATAAATCTATATATATAATATATATAATATAATATATATAATATCAATATATAAATATAACACTCCTCATCAGTACTCCTACTCACTATATATAATCATATATACAGTCAATATGATATTTTATATGATATATATATTATATATATTTATATATGCCCCTCAAACTCCCAGACTCTCCACACCACTCTCTCTCTTCTCCATCACAATCAATCACCAGTCATATATATTTATATGAGTAATATATATATATATATATATATATATATATAATATATATATATGTGAGTATACTAGTATATGTAGTAGTGCTATAATATATATATATATAGTTATAATATATATAAGCTATGTATATATTATGTATATATATGTATATATATGTATATATATAGTATATATATGTATATATATATATATCTATATATATATATAATATATATATATACATATATATACATATATATATATATATATATATATATATTACATATACATATACATATACACACATATTATATATATATATATATATATATAATAAATGTATATAATATAGTAACCTAAATATATATAATATATATAACATATAAATATCATATAAATGTATATATATATATATATATATATATATATATATATATATATATACAATCTTAATATATATATATATATATATATATATATGATATATATATACATATATGATATATAATATAATATATATATATATATATTATATATATATAATATATATATATATACATATAAATATAAATATATATATATATATATATATATAATATATATATATATATATATAATATATATATATACATATAAATATATAAATATATATATATATATATATATATATATATATAAATATATAAAATATATATATATATATATATCAAATAAATTTTATATATATATAATATATATATATATATATATATATAAATATATATATATATATATATATATATATATATATTATATATATACATAAAAATATATATATATATATATATATATATATAAATATATATATAATAAATATATAAAATATTATAAAATAATATATATATCAAATAAATTTTAATATATATATTATATATATATATATATATATAATATATATATATATAAATATATATATTATAATAGTAGTAGTATATTAATATATATATATATATATATAAATATATATTATATATATAAATATATATATATATCAAATAAACATTTTATATATATATATATATATATATATATATATATATATATATATATATATATATAACATTTCAATATAAGAAGGAATATCAATAAATGTGTGTATATATATATATAAATAGATATATATATATATATATATATAATTGATTATATATATATATATATATATATATATCATCATATTTTTTTTTTTTTTCTACTATAGTTAAAGAAAACAAAATACCAGCCTTACCTACCAAAGCAAGACCCAATCCATAGCAGACTTTGTGGACCGGAGCACAGCAAAGATAGATCAACCCTTCATTAAGACCAGCTGCTACCCCAACCATGATAAGAGAGGACATGGTCATAGACTAGATTACCTTATTGGACTACTAGTAAAAACTGAGGAACTTGAGGCAGACAAAAGTCAATGTAGTCCATATTGGTTGGTTTGTAAATGGGTTATGTAAGGAACTACTATTCATCTGCAAGAACAGACGAATAAGCTGCTCTCAAATATTAATAATAAATAAACAAACATGAGCAGCAAAAAATAAACAAAGTTTGAATGCCACATCATGTGTAAAAATAATTGAAACTTACAGGGTAACTACTAATAGGGAAATGCAGCCAGCAAAAAGGACAGTCCATACCTATCAAATGCTTAATACTAATTACTGTGTATGCTTCTGATCACATATGTAAGAAGCATGTCAATGTGCTGGATGTTAACCCATTAGCAGCGGATGGCATGATTTGCTGCAAAGGCAGAGTCGA
>NW_028234520.1:0-2500 GCF_977035675.1 Penaeus japonicus | reverse complement strand
GTGAAACTCACACAAGCACAAGTATTTGGTATCATTAGCAACATCATCAGGCTTTGTATTAGCATACTTGCTTCATCATAAATTCCCCACAGGACTGTGAAACAGAAAAGGGCCTTGGAAAATGATACAGTCTTATGTTGTTCAAAATATCAATGTTCACCCATGTTTACAAAAAGTTAAATATTTTAAAAAATGATGTGAAAAAGATAAAATAATCAAATCATATCTATTTGTTTTAAAAACAGAACATACAAACAACAATTAAAAAAACAAATTATGGGAAGTAACATAACTAGAGACTACCATTTACGGAAAAAAAAAATATCTATAGTATATCTAAATCTTCCCTATTCTGTTTTCCCCCCCCCATGTTTAAAAAGTAAGGAAAATAATGCACACCAAGTAAATATCTGGAGCCATGACCAATAAAGTGACTAGTGGGTCTCTGTTACTTCGTATCTCTCTATCCTCTCCCCCTCCACTCCTCGATTCCGTTCTCCGGCAAAAGGCCAGCAAACCACCATATATTCTATAATTTCTAACAAGATAGAGCTTGGGATGGTTTCCTATTTATGTTAGAGGCACTATAAAAGGTCAACAAGCTTATCCTGTAAGAATAATGTACTCAGATTTTTTTTTTTTTTTTTACCTTTGCAAGGGCATAGAGCATGGAGGCCATGGCACCACTGGATTTAGGAGTGAAGAAAAGCATCAATTCCAAAAGGCAAAGCTTTGATATGCAATAAATTATTTCCCTTAACCTTATATATTGCAAGATTGATTTTTAGATCTAAACAAACAGTATTGTTTTATGTGTTTTTATAAGAAATATTACCTATTGTCTCTTTTTCTTTATTCATATGGTACTATTCTAGACAATAGAGACGGCCTTTTTAGGTTTTTGTGTTTGATGGGAAGGGAGTTAATTGTCTAAGGAAGGGACAAACTTCATAATCAAAATGAATCACACTTTTTACCACACTAGTTACTGCTTACAGGTAGTACAAATTAAGAGACTGGGAACTCACTTAAAAAAGAAACCAGACAAAACACAAACATCAGAAAACATAACTATAATAAATACAGCAACAATCACACATGAGCAAATTGGAAAGCCAAATTTTGGTGATTTAATAACATTAAAAAGTAGTATGCTGCTTCTAGTTACAATGTACTAAATAACATATATCAATCAATAATACAATATAATTTTACCCTAGAGCCTGTCCCTTTCTGAGAAAAAAAAATGAAAGGAATAAAAAATAAAAATTATATATCCTACACCAACTAAATGAACCTCAAAATCTGGACAATGTATAATTTTTAATTTACAAGTACCTAAACTCTGTACCAGTAGCTGTATAACTTTCCAACCTTTTCCAAGGTATTATTATTTTCGCACAGTCTTGTGGGGTAAATTTATTCCTATAAACCATAACTATTTATGCTGAAAAAGGCCCTGACAATTTACCCAAGGATTGAGTAATATGTATATCAAACAAAGACAGAGCAATATCAGTCGCCTGTGATCTCTTTTTGTATTTCCGAAGACACACCCCGTGTAAAGGATTTTATATACACTCACGTGATTCCTCCTCTCCCATACAAGAAAAACCCATTTAACTCCGTTAGTATAAAAAAAAAAAAGAGATCTACTTAGGTCCTAGACAACAAAACTCGATTTTTCGTGTGCATGACAAAATTAACTATCTACGAATATTGTCCCAGGAAAATAATAATATTTCGATAGCTAACCAGTTCCAGTGCTCAACTCCTCACTCATAATACCAGGACTTAGAAAAACAACAACCGAATTTTACCAAACTTGTCCCTGTGGAACATTCTTTTCTAACATGGAATTGGCAGTTCCCGAAGATGACAGACAGCGAAGAACCGAAGGGCCTTGAGCGAGCCAAGTCAACAAACCGCAAGTCATTGCTCACTAGTCCGCGCGCCAAGGCCAGTAAAACAAACTGTCAGTCAGCTGGCGACACCCTTTTACTTCTGGATGATATATGCATATATGTCTTGTTGTTGTTTTGTTTTTGTTTTGGTCTTGTTTTGATTGTTTTTTTTTCCCTCTGATATGTGGGATTTATAAAATAATCTTATACTATAAATTACCAACATTGGATGTTTTCTTCCCCCCCCCCCCCTCTCCTTAAAAAATTTTGCGTTGTATTTTGGGGGTCGAAAACGTTTTCGGTAATACAATCCTGAGTAAAATTGACCAAGTAATTTGTCATGAAGAGAAAACACAACAAATAACCTTGCACATTAATCATATATATATAATATATATATATATTATATAATATATATTATAAATATAATATACCGTATCTTATATAGTCTATATCAAAAAATCACGTATATACAATAATAATATATTTGCTATAATGTTCGATAAAAACCTTGTAGTGACGGCTCTGATATCAGGTACAGAACGTATAAGAAAACACGCCATTACGTCCACCTTAACTATAATAAATATTAGTAG
>NW_028234519.1:0-5000 GCF_977035675.1 Penaeus japonicus | reverse complement strand
TGAGAGCGACCGAGAGGAGGAGAGAGGAGAGGGAGAGAGAGGAGAGAGAGAGAGAGCGAAGGAAGATAGAGAGGAAAGATGAGAGAGAGAGGAGAGAGAGAGGAGAGAGATGGAAAGCGCGGAGAGGAGAGAGGAGAGAGGGAGAGAGAGTGAGAGAGAGAGAGAGAGAGAGAGAGAGAGAAAGAGAGAGAGAGGAAGAGAAAAAAAAAAGAGAGAGAGAGAGAGAGAGAGAGAGAAGAGAGAGAGAGAGAGAGAGTGAGGAGAGGAGAGCAGAGAGAGAGGGAAAGACGGAGAGTGAGAGAGAGAGAGAGAGAGAGAAAATTGAGAGAGAGAGAGAGAGAGAGAGAGAGAGAGAGAGAGAGAGCAAGAGAGAGAGAGGAATCGTAAGAGTGGAATCAAAGGACGAAATAAAGAAAGACAGAAAGAAAAAAAAAAAGCTAGGAAAAATAATTAAAGAGAGACTGTAAGATTAACAACAGGAGATAAAGAGACAAAACAACAAAACACATTTAAAACACAACAGAACAACAAATAGAGATAACGAGAAACAGCAAAAAAAAAAAAAAAAAACTTGCCTGTCCCGAGGATGTTTAGTGCCATCCTCGAGACTACACTGTTGCATAATCAGACGGTATTAAGACTAAGTGTATGCAAAGGAGTTGGTAATTGGTTCTCATTAGTCATACTGCTGTATAAGGTGAAGGTAGAATAGTGGTCTTAGTGTGGTTAAGGTTAGAGACCGTTGTTGCCAAGAAAATGTCTGAAGTGATTATAGTCTCGTTTTTGTTCCGTCGTTTGGAGTTATTTTTTTTCTCTCTTTTTCTCCTTTTCTTCTGTTCTCTCTATCTCTTGAATTTTATCTTTCTCTATATACATCTGTCTCTATATTTTTATATATTTTTTCTTTCTCTTTCTCTCTTCTCTCTCTCTTACTTTTCACACCACACACACACACAGACACACACACCAAACACACACACACCACACACACACTCTCTCTCTCTCTTTTTCTTACTATTTCTCTTCCTTCCTTTGTGGTTTGTTGTATGGATGGGATATAGTATGGGTTGTGTATCTCGATTATGTAATTCAATATGAATTTAGTTATTATCCTGTTTGTTTTCTTAGGATTAAAATCTTAAGACAAATGGAAATAAACAACAAATAAATCATATATATAAGTGTGTGTGTGCGTGCGTGTGTGTGAGGAGTTTGTTACATCATATGCTGTGTTGATCAATACCACATTTTGGCTTTATGTTTGCATTCTAAACACTTCACCTATAACAATTTCAAATCTTTTATTCTAGAATTATTTATAATATTAAACTCTAATTTCGTACTTTACTTTTTTTACCCATCATTTATTTTATTTTTTTCTTGTTGATCTGATGTCTTATTAACATCGCATAGCAGTTTTACGTCATCGTGGCAATTTCCATTGAGAAAATCTTTTGACCAATCATCCTTACAAGAATCTATTTTTAACGCAGATACGTCCCACAATTATTTCATATTCTTCATCTGTGAGTTTCTTAGAATCATTATATTTAGGAGAAAAAAAGATGACCAAATTTGCAAATTTATCTAGTCAACATGTTGATTTAAAAAGTTTAGTCGAAATAAAGTCAAACTCAATTATTTTTTGGAAATGAAAGGTGTGGATGATCATTAAAGCAGACGGCGGATCAGGAACGTGGAAAATAGAATCAATTAGAAAGAGAAGAGAAAGTTTCAGGATTAAACCAAGCAAAACAAACAAACAAAAAATAAAATTGGTTTTAGAAAAAAATTGGTGTTTATATATATATTATATTATATAGATATATATATATAATTTACATATTATATTATAATATATTATATATATATATATATATATTATATATATATATACATAGATAGTTTGCTTAAATAAAGCAATGGTAAATTATTTGTATATTATTATATGCATATGGATATCTATATCTAAATCTATCTATCTATCTATCTAATCTGTCTGTCGTCTATTTATCTATCTGTTATCTATTATCTATCATCTATTATCTTCTATCTATCAATCATATACATATATATATTTATATAAATATTTATTTAAATATATATATTATATTATATATATATATATATTATATATTATATATATACGCATATAACATCCAACAACAGAAAGAGAGAAGAGAAAGAGACGGAGAGAGGAGTGAGAGAGAGAGAGTGGAGGATGAGAGAAGAGAGAGAGAGAGAGAGAAAGAGATTGATAGAAAGAAAGATAAATTAGATAGATAGATAGATAGAGGAGAGAGGGTTCTTCTAACTAGCCTCATCTGCCTTTCCTCTCCCACAGGGTGCTCCGCTCTGACAGCCAAGTGCCAAGAGTTAATCAGCAGCAGTCGTGAAAGGAAAGTAATTTTGACCGCTCATTAAGCAGGTGTAATCGGGTCGGAGGGCGGGAAGCAGGTGTAGGAAGGGAAGGGAGGAGGAGGAGGGAGGGGAAGGGAGGAGGAGGAGGGAGGGGAAGGGAGGAGGAAGAGGGAGGAGGAGGGAGGGGAAGGGAGGAGGAGGAGGGAGGGGAAGGGAGGAGGAAGAGGGAGGGGAAGGGAGGAGGAGGAGGGAGGGGAAGGGAGAGAACAAGGTGGAGGAAGGGAGGGGGAGGCAGGGGGAGGGCGGGAAGCAGGTGTAGGAAGAGGGGGGGGGGTAAGGAGGGGAAGGGAGAGGGACGGGTTGAGGTGAGATGGGGGGGGGGGGAATAAGCAAGGGAGATGAGGCGGGGTTGATTGGGTGGGGTGGCAGGGGTTGGAAGGTGTTAAAGGAGAGTTTTGGTTTAGGGTGAAGGTACGGGGAGGAGGGGGTGAGAAGGTGGGAGGGGGAAGGCCAGAAGGAAAGGGTTTTAAGGGGGAGAGGGGTAATCAACGGAGGAGGGGGAAGCCACAGGGGGGAGGGGGAGGCCACAGGGGGGAGGGGGGATACTACAGGGGGGAGCGGGATGTCATCCCGGGAGAGGATGCCGGCGAGGGTGATGCCTCACAAGGGAGAAGCCACAAGATGGGGGGGGAAAACAATCAGAAGGAGAGGATACCACAGGAGGAAGCACCGTGGAGGGGGCCAATCACATGGGATAGGATACCACATAGGAAAGCCACAGGGAGAGGGGAAATCCCGGGGGGAGGGGGAAAACCACGAAGTTGAGGGGAATATCTCAAAGGGGGGGGAGGTATCACAGGGGGAGAGGAATGCAAAGAAGTCGAGGATAAGGAGGGGACGGGAAACCATGGATCAGGGGACGGGGGATGGGAGAGGTGAAGGGGAAGGGGAGGGAGGTGGGGTGTTGAGTCACAGGTGTTTAGAGCACAAGTGGATCGCTATTCACAGTCATTTCATTGCTAGTACGCGTGTGGCCGTCTTTGCTGGGTCAGTGATCGTTTGGCTGACTGGAATGACTTGCGCTCGAGGTAGTCTATCTGTTGAGGCTGAAGGCTCCAACATGGGCGGCATATAGTTTAGAGGAAAACCCGAACCCCCTTTTTGATGGAAAGGCGTCAGAAATGGGGAACATAAGCAAAGCTGCATGCCTTATTCCATGTCATGCGTCTGGTGAAAAGACTACGAATAAGAGAACAATTATGCAAACCAGATAATAGATTAAAAAAAAAAAAAAAAAAAAAAAAACACTAATTAAAAAATAAAAAGAAGGTCAAAACAAGTGCTCAGACCTAACAAGCTTCGAGATTTCCTGTAGTGATGACACAACGAACCAAAAAATGACAAATTCAAGAGAACATTACACGACCACCGCTGACTGGTACGAGGCATGAGAGGAGCCTGCCAGACGCAAAACCCCACAACACGCTGTCAGTAATTACGGACGAACATATGCTGTTGGAGTGTATAATGAAAGTGGTTTTGGAATGACACTAATCGCTGAGGGAAGGTAAGAGTAAGGTTTATAAAGTGATTTTTTAAACAAAAACAACATCACACACCACAACACAAACCTAAAAGTATATGCATACATACATGACATACAAACATACATACATACATACATAACATACATACATACATATATATATATATATATATATATATATATATATATATATATCTATATATCTATATATAAGATGATATGAATATGTATATAACATAAACATATAAATATATATATAATAATATATATATATAATATATATATATATATAAATATATCATGTTGTGTGTGTGTGTGTGTGTGTGTGTGTGTGTGGTTGTGTGTGTTGTGTATTTTTGTGGATAAATATATATATATATATATTATATATATATATATATAATAATTATATATGTATGCATTGTATATGTATAAATATATATATAATATGTTATGTTATAATATATATATGTATATGTAGTATATATATATATATATATATATATATATATATATAAATAGATATGTCTGTATGTATGTATGTTATGTATATATATACATAAACACACACACACACACCACACACACACCACACACAACACCCACACATATATTATATATATATATATATATATATTAATATATATTATATATATATATATTTGTATGTATATATAAATATATATAATATATATAATATTCTATATATATATATATATAATATAATATATATATATAATATATATATACATATACACACACAACACACCACACACAACACCACACACACACACACACACCACACACACACACCATATATATATATATATTATTATATATATATATATATATTATATATATATATATAGATATATTATATGCATATTAATATAATATACACATATTATGTTTATCATTATTATTTAATGTCGTTATTTTTGTTATCATTATTATCATTATTGTTATTACTGTATTTCATCATGATATAATGATATCATAATTATTCTTCTTATATCATAATTATTATCCGTAACGTTATTATTTTAATTATCATTGTCATAACTCGTTATTCATTATAAGTGCTATTTCAATC
>NW_028234518.1:0-5948 GCF_977035675.1 Penaeus japonicus | reverse complement strand
AGAGAATGGGCAGCTGACAGTCTATGCGATGTCCTGTGTCCCATTGGTGGCAGAAGAGGAGCGTTGTTGGTTTCCCTGGATACGGCGTACTTGTGTTGGGCATAGTTTGTTGAGACAAGCGCCGGCCTCCCGAAGTACTGCTTTCACTAAGAGGAGCAAGGGATGGATAGGAGCATACCCGTAGCAGAAAGAAGGAGGCGGGTGGGAACAGGTTGCGGCGTGAGTGTGTAATCTGTGCGAAGTTAAGCCGCAGTTTGAGAGGGTGCAACAGCGAGAAGGAGTGGATTTCCTCGGTGTAAGGAAGGGCTGAGGACAGGCAGGTGAGAAGTCTCTCTGGGGAGGGTCTGAGTACAAGGGCGGCCGAGCGCGTGTCAAGGACGAAAACCGAGGTACCCCAGCTTGCCGAAGGATTCAATGTAGGAAATAACTTATCTCACCATCCAGGTGCTGGGGTACATATCCGGAGAGCACGGAGAAAGAGCAGAAGTGGCGACCACCTCTCCTTAACATGGAATGTGTGGTAAAGAGAAGTGACCAAGAAGGAGGAGCTGATCGTCGGCCCCTTCCCCAATCTACCTTGAAACGAATGAAGCAGAGAGAGAATTCAGCTTATCCAGGAATCCGGGAGAGCAGCAGTTTCATTTGGGCAGAGGACAAAGGGACGTCGACACGTATCTCAGCCAATTGCAGGAAGAAGGGAGATGGAAGCAGAAGCCAGCCTCCGATGTACTCCATTGACAGTTGGCTAAGACAGGGAGAAGGGGAGAGCCAATGGCAACACGAAGGTCTGAGAGTAGGAAACCGTCCTTCGAAAGAGAAAGAAGTTGGCATCCAAACACAGGACGGGATCTAGCCTGGAGAAAGACGTCGGAGGCAGAAGAAGGCGGGGGTCCTCAGGAAGAGATTGCTCAGCAGGGAAGTGTAAAGGACATCGTCTCGAGCGGGACGTTCGTAAAATGGGATACGACGTTCCATAGACTCATCATGTGATGTGCGTGTGACCCCGAGAACACGGGCGATGAAGTCCTGAAGGGGGGAAGGTTGAGCGGGTAGAGAGAAACGGTGCCAGAAGAAGAGTGAGGGACTGAGCCAGCCAGGAGGCAAGAAGGTGCGCCAATATATACCTTACATACACACACCACACACACTATATATATATTGACTTTTCATCTCTCTCTTACTTCTCTCTTCTCTCTCTCTCTCTCTCTTATATATATATTATATATATATATATATATATATTAAATATATATATTTTGGTATGTATATATATCATTATATATACATATATATATTTATATTAATATATTAATATACATATGTATATCTGTTAAAATATATATATCTATATATATATATATATATATATATATTATATGTATATATATGAATATATAATATATTTATATATATCTATATATATATATATAATATATTATATATTATTAGAGAGAGAGAGAGAGAGGAATGAGAGAGAGAGAAGAAGGAGAGGAGAGAGAGTGAAAAAAGAATCAATATTATATGTTGTTGTTATCTATATATATATATATATAAGATCTATATATATATATAATATATATATATATATATTATATATCATCATCACCTGTATTCATTCCATCCACGCCGCACGTAGGCCTCTCTCAATTTTTTCTGGTCATTCCGGTCTTGTGTCCTCTGATTCCAGTTTACTCCTGCAAAATTCGGCCCTTTCATTCATGCAGGACGTATGGCCTCTTCAATTTTTCCAGGTATTCCCGGTATTGTGTCCTCTGATTCCAGTTTACTCTGCAAAATTCGCCATTTCATCGCCATCTAGTCATTTGCCTTGCCATGGGTCTCTTTGTGTCGAGTATTACCCATTCTGTTTCTTTGTCTACCTCTTGTCTTGTCTCCGAATATATGTCAGCCTACTGCACTTTTCTTCTTGATGCTCGTGAGTTATCATCATCTACTTTTGTTTGCTGCCTGTGATCCATGTGGCCATTTTTTGTCTCTTAAGCTAATCCTAGCATAAGCCTTTCCATTCCGCTTGGGCGCTAACTAATTTCTCTCGAGTGCCTTGGTGTACTCCATGTCTCTGATCCATTGTCATGACGGGGAGGACACATTGGTCTAAAACATTCTTTCTCTTATAGACATAGTGGCAGACGACCTCGTATATATATTACTATGGTCTATCGAAGCTCTCCACCTAGCTGATTCGCTCGGCTTCGCAGGATGTACTAGACTGGATGAGTTGTCCCTAGGTATACCTACTCGTTCACTGCTTCTAGGGACCTCGCCTGTATTTGTATTTGCTTAACTAGGGGTTTTAGACTGTTGAACATGACTGAAGTCTTTTTCAGGTTCATTTTAAGGCTAAATCTTCAAAACTTTCCCTATTTAAATTGCTTATTATTGTTGTAATTCATCTGCCTACTCGCCGAAAAGGAACAAGTCATCTGCAAATCTTAGATTGCTTAAGTGCTCATTCCCTATTTTAATCCTCTCTCCTTCCAATCCTAACTTCTTGAATACTTCCTCGAGCAAGTGTAACAGCTTCGGTGAGATGGGGTCACCCTCCTAACACCATTTTTTATTGGTTTGCGTGGATTTTGATGGTCCGCTTACCATCTCTATCCTCTATTAATCTGCAGTTATTTCCTCTTATCCTTGTTTACGAATTGTTATTTTTTACTACAGATATCTGTCGAATCGAATGCTTTTCATAATCTACAAATGCCATAGTGTTGAGGATATGGTTTGTAGTTGAGAATCCGCTGCAGAACCCTGCCAGTTCCCTGGGTTGTTTGAATCTATGTATCGGTTGATTCGGGACTTGTGCTGATTTTTGTGAACAGTTTATAGATTACTGAAAGGAGGCTTATAGGTCGGTAATTCTTTAAGTTTTTGTGTCTCCCTTTTTGTGTATTAAATTATTATTGGCGTTTTTCCAGGCCTTTCAGCCGTTTTACCGACGCATAGACATCTGTAATAAAGGACTGGCCAGTTTTACTGCTGTTTTTTCCAGTTTTTCCTCTGCATCTTGAAGACGATCTACACTAAAGGCGTTAATTACTGGTGTTTTCCTCTGTTCATGCTGTTTAGTGCCCTATTTACTTCTTCTATCGTGATGGTTGGAACGTCTCAATTGTTGTATTTGTCCCCGTATGTTGGTTTTGATCGTTTTGAGGTGGTATAAGTCGCGATAGAAGTCTATAATACCTGATAATGTCATTTATTGGTATGTCACCTCTCCGTCGGGTTTTCTTCACAATGCATACATTTGGTTTTTCCCTATTCCGAGCCTCCTCTTTGTTGCCTTAAGGCTAGGTGCGGGAAGCAGAGCTTCGTTTTTTTTTCGTATGTTAATTTGGTACATCTATTTCTTCTTGTTTATCGTCTTAGTCAACTCTGTTGATTCTATCTTGTCTCTGGATTAATGCTATTTTCATGTCTTCCACTGTTTCATAAGCTCTTTTGTATCCACCAAAGCTTAATGAATTTTTTCTTTTCGTCTATACCCATATTTCAAGCTCTTCTTCGAGAGCTGAGTAATTTTGTTTCGGCTGTGTACGGAATTCCGTCGACTATTTCTAATGTTGATTAGATAACGAGAGGGCTTCTGTATGACTCTTATTTCGTTCCCTACTTAGCTGTTATTTTTACTTACATCTGACCAGGGTCTATGGTCGCTACCGATATTTTCTTTATATATAAACGGTTAGTCTTGTTCAATGTTGTACTATTGGTGATTATGAAGTCCATTTTCGTTTTTAATGCCGGATGGTGATTTCCATGTCCATATCCTCCGGGTCTCTTTTCCGAAAAAATGTATTCATAATTTTAAGGATCGAGCTTCAGCTAATTCTATCAACTTTGCCCTCTCTTATTTTTGGTGCTTGTTCCTTGTTTCCCAACGAGGTTTTCCATCTTCATTATTCTTATCTTGGCATAAATCCCTCATAATCCAATATGACTGCTGGTAGGAGCGCTACACTTGGATAATTTTTAGGCTATATCTGTTGTTTAGTTTCAGTATTAGAGAAACTATCTTTCCCTTACACTGTAGAATTCCCTAACATTCTTTTCGAGTCGCTTTAGTGAACTACGAAACCTACTCCTGTTCGTGTTTGCTATCCAAGGGGTTACCTCGCCAATATAATTATTGCCATTCATTTAGTAATTTCTGCTCTTACATAGTGTCCTATTCATAAAGTCCTACAAATATCCCATTTGATAAATGAAAGTATCTTCAAGCAGTCGTCAAAAGATGAGATCTGTTTCCTCAGGTCCTTACATTGTATGTGCATAATTCATTCATCTTTAGGCGGCTGGGTTAACCGGATATTTGCAGCACACTCTGCTCAGAAACGATCTGTTCGCCGCCGTTGCCAGGGGCTCCTTCGCTTTCGGGGAATAAGGGCCGTTGTCGTGATGGGGGAAATCTATTTAAGAGGGGTGTGGCTTGATACCCCCACCTATCGAGCTTGCATTGTGCATGGTGGGGGGAGTATTTTAGTCTGGAGGCTAAAAATTATTCTCAATAACACGTGTGTTATTAGGTGTTCTTAGTATCCCCCGATCTATCTCCGACCTTACGGTCTACTACATGTGAGAATGGACATTTGTTTATATATACATGCAGGGCCTACGCAAAAATGCATGTTTGCATTTTATGGCGCGCTCCGTGCCCCGCATTATATTCGTTACTATATATAGATTGTGCCTGTGGATGTACAGCGTACACGCATATATATTTATACAAATAAGCAATTATGCACATACTCCAAGCGTCATGTATACGTCCGTATGTAAGCACACAGAACCCATACATAACAGCATCCATGCGTGACACACACGCACGTGAATTATAAGGTGCCCATGCATTATAATTCGTTTTCAATATATATAGCAGGTAATGGTATACATAATCTGGCAACAATTCGGAAGAGCGTAATATTTGTTGGTACCTAAACCGTTTGAGGGTCCTTGGATGTTTTATATAATATATATAGAATATTTTTATATATATTATATATATATAATATATATTTTCATATATATATATATATATATTATTCATACATTATACATATATATATGATTTTTATATAATATATATATATAGGTATATACATATCTATATATATATACATATATATATATATATATATATGTATACCATTATATATTATATATATATATATATATATATATATATATATATTATATATATTTATAGATATATATTATAAGCACGTTTACACATGTACACACGCTTGGGACTAGATATATTAGACGACATGAACTGTTACCCATGGCAAAGAATAAGTCGAGAAGTGCTGAACTAAAATATGATAATTATTCAAACCTGTGGAAAAGTATAGTTATTTAATAAGTTTATACTCCAATTATTGATTCCTCTTGGCCAATTGCCTCCTACTATACTCTGACCACGCTCTACCACAAATGAGTTCAGTTTATAAATTATCAATAGGCAAGTTCTTTGGTAACTTTTGCTGGAAGAGAGTAAATGACACGTGATGAAAAAAATTTCCCATGGATTGTAATGTTTAGAAGTCCGGCAATGGCCTCTCCAGCTAACCGCTGACAAATGCATTGATGAAAATCGTCATATATTAAGGTCGCTTCATTATAGCTTACACATATTTGCATTATTCAAGTATAAGAATAACAAAGTATAGAATAATCAAAGTATGAATAATCAAAGTTGCTTATATAGACATATAATCAATTAAAACGCGGACCAATCAGTGTTCTTCATCAAGGAAAGTTATATTGCATATTTGCCTTGTAAAATCTTTATTATTTTGTATTTTCATCAGTCCGTTGGGTTGTAATTACTTCAATTCGGTTCGTCAGATATTCATTTTATTTATTCGCCATAATTCGATTTTTCATTGGTCACTTCTATTTTGGAATACAAACAAAATTAGCAATAT
>NW_028234517.1:0-4816 GCF_977035675.1 Penaeus japonicus | reverse complement strand
AGCCTTGTTTAATCTTAAATAATTCATCGCGCCATATCTCATTATGGTTGAACACGAAGACTAATTAAGAATATGGGGGTTCCACTCCTCTCCCTTGTGCCTCTTGAGTTTTTATTCCTGCCTCTTTCTAACTCTTCCGCCTCGTCTTTTCCTGCGGCTTTTGTTTTACTCTGTGGCTCTCAGCTTATTCTGTGGCTCTTGTTTTATCCTGTGGCTCATGTCTTATCCTGCGGCTTTTGTCTTATCCCGCGGCTTTTGTCTTACCCTGTGGCTCTTGTTTTATCCTTTGGCTCATGTCTTATCCCGCGGCTCTTGTTTTACTATGTGGCTCTCAGCTTATCTTGTGGCTCATGTCTTACCCTATGGCTCTTGTCTTACCCTGTGGCTCTTGTCTTACCCTGTGGCTCATGTCTTACTCTGTGGCTCTTGTCATCCCCTATGGCTCTTGTCAACCCCTGTGGCTCATGTCATCCCCTATGGCTCCTATCCTACCCCGTGGCTCTTCTCTAAACCCATGACTTATTCCAAACATTAAGAGCCGAGGGAAGGTAAGTGGGTCTCGGCTGCAGCTCTCTCTCCGTAACAAGCAGGCGATAGCATGAGCTCCTAAACTGCCTCTCTGGCCGATAGGTTTGCCATTATCGGAATTCCAGACCATACTACGGCCTCGGTCATCCTCTGTGCTTTGCTTGTTTCGTTGTTTACTTGCTTGGGTTTGGAGGGTTTCTGGAGAGAGAGAGGAGGTTGTTGGGGTTTGGTTGAGTGATGGAAGAAATGGTGATTATGATGAAAATGATAATGATAATTGATGATGATGGTATTGAGAGTTTTGGTAATATTGATGATGATAATGATAGATGATGATGATGAAAATAGTAATGATACCAATGATAATGATTATCTAGGTAGAAATAATGATGATAATAACAATAATGATAATAGCAATGACAATGATAACAATGACAATGACGATAATGATAATGACAATAACAATGATGATATCAATGATAAGGATAATCCATATCAGTTATCATAATTTTCCCCACTATCATTATCCTTTTTTCTTTTTTTTATCGAGTTTACATTTGTCCCCAGATTCACCATTATAATCGTACTTCGTCGTTTTTTTTTGTCATTATAATTCTTATCATTGTGATTATTATTATCATCATTTTCATTGCCATTATCATCATTATTACCATCATCTCCATCAATATTATCAACGTCATTGTTATCAAAATTATCAACATGTATTGTCGTGATATATACAAGGAGCTGAAACGCGTGTAGGAAAAAATCCATATCCATGAATTATTATGTCAATTAAGATTTTGAAAATGTGTTTAAAAACATTTCTCTCTGGTTTTTTTAGCAACAAGTTTGATAATCCAAGGTATAATTTCACAACCTTAGACTTCATTCCTGCTGAAGTCCAATTTCAATCACTACTTTAACATTAACTGCAGATTTTTATTGATTTTATCTTTTTTTTTTTTTTTCTTCTTCATAAATCTGAATATGCATCAGATATACGAGTCATATCACGAAATGAAAATATATTTTGAACTTAATCCTTTCATCAACTATTCTTTATCCTAATGGGTCTTGATAAAAGAGTAAACTGAATAATGATGATAATGAATAATAATAATAATAATAATAATAATAAAAAAACATCTAATCTCTGTAATTACTTCTGCTACTGTTGCTGCTTCCTTCTACTTCATATAAAATTATCTTTCGACTTAATAAAAAAGATATTGAAGATTATATATGATTGTTTTTATAAAAAACAATAACTAAATGATAATCCTAACAATATCACAAGCAAAACACTAGACACCAATAACAACAAAGAAACTATAAGTACATAAAATAAGATGGATGATAATGATGAAGACAATTACAAAAATAATAAAACAAAAATAGTTCTTACGTAAATAATGATAATAAAGGTATAGTTATAAAAATGATTAATTATATAATATCAGTGATAGTGACAAAAGCACATCAAAATGCAAATGTAAATAATGAAAAAATGACATTGATAAAAAAAATGTAATTAATAACACTATGTATTTTATATTAACAATTGCAATAAATAATTGAAAAAGAAATACAACTAACATAATAAGAATAACAATGAAAAATAATGAAAATGACTAAAGTAATTAAACGATTAAAATAACCACTTATAATGTAAACGATGATGAATTCAAAGTGAACATGAAGTATTTAAAATTGATAAATATAAAATCTGAAAAAGCAGAAAAGATTAATAAAAGATATAATGATAAAGTAAAAAAAAAAGAATAATTAAAAGAATATTAATCATAAAACAACAAAAATAACTAAAAATAATAAAAAAAATTAAAATACGATTAAAAAATAATAAAAATTATAAATAATAACCTAACATCACAACTTACAAAAACAACTACTCCCACTCAACTCACAATAAAAATAACGCAGATTATTACAAACAAGCGACAATAATTGCAATACTTGGTAAAAATAATGAAATCAAAATCTAAAGAAGCCTAAACACTAAACAAAAAAAAAAATCTAAAGTTGAAACGCTACCAATGATTAAACCACTAGAAAACGTAATTCATCATTTTAAAACCGACAAAAACGTTCCAAGGCATCTACATTTAAAACGATCATTAACCACAAGTTTGTCAGTTAATAAAATAAGGTCTTTCTCATTTAACGGTTTCCCATTGACAAAATCCTTTATGCTATAATAAACGAATCAGACCCGACATGAATCCAACAAGAATATTTCTACTATTAGATTCCTCACAATCCTATTAACTGTCTTGATTATCTATGAAAAAATCTGCCTAACTACTTTAATAATGTTTGCTAAATATTATAGATTCTAGGAATTTTTTCTTTAATGAAAGCATTATGGTAAAAGAGTTTATAATTGAAATAATTCCTGGGCGGGGGGGGTTATGGTGGGGGTTGGGAAAAGTGAGTAGACACCGAATGAAATCAATCGACTTTATTACTTTTTTGTTCTCCATCACTTTTTTTGTGATGACAAAACATGTATAGATTCAAGTCTACACAAACCCTTTTTTAATTTATGAGCGTTATATACATACATCTACGCATCGCTGCATTAAACACGTACACGCATACATACTGTACATACATACGTACATGTATGTATATATATATATAAAAATATTTAAAAATATCAATAGTAACTATAAATATAAAATATATATATAAATATATATATATATCTATTCATACATACATACATACAGACATAAAGATACAAAAATATCTATATATATATAATAAATATATATATATATATAAAAATAATATATATATATATATGTATGTATGTATGTATGTATGTATCTATGTATGTATATCCTGCCACATATAAAACTTTACAAATGCCACTACAAGAAAGACAAAACTACCCTGGTGGCTCCTTTGACCAGATAAATTAATTCTAGAATGTCTCTCAAATTATCACTAAGAGGAGCAATTTTCAACATTCCTTACTTCCCCCCTTCATACAATCAAATTCAAAGAATAATCCGTTAAATGCTCTGTACACTACTATTATGCGGACCTGCATATGAATTCGTTGTGATGCCACAGAAATATGATAATAATTATGCTTCTTAAGAAGGATGCGAATCTACTTAACTAGATCTGCCCCTAGGATGTTTACACATCACTTTGTGTAAACGGATTCATTATTAGAAAAATTTTCGAAAGCACATACACCATATATACATAGATGTATTAATAATGTATAAATATATATATATAATATATTATATAAGATTTATATATATATATATATATTCATATATAATTATTATATGTATGTATGTGTGTGGTGTTGTGTGTGTTGACATAATTTATTAATATTATACACATACATATATATACTAATATATATAATATATATATATATATATATATATATATATATAATACATATAAATATATATATAAATATTTATATATATATAACATACATACAATATATTATATATATATATATATATATATATATTATAATATATATATATATTTATATATATATAAATTATAATAATATATATATATATATATATATATATATATATATATACATACAGACATATATATTATAGATAATATATAATAATTATAATATAATATATATATATACATATATAAAAATAATATATATTTGTGTGTGTAATATCGTCAAATATATATATATATATATATATTTATAAATAAATATATATATATAAATACACACAAATATATAATAAGATATATAATATATATATATATAAAAATATAATATTAATATATATATATATATAATATAAACACCACACACACACCCACTTATATATATATATATATCTATATATAAAATATATATATATATTATATATATATACATAATAAAAAAAAATACATTATATATATATATATATATAATATATATATATATATAATAATTATATATACATATATCTATCATCCATCTATCATCTATCTATCTATCTATCTATCTATTATAATATAAATATATATATATATTATATATATGATATATATATCATATATATATATAAATATATAAATCACACACACACAAATAAATATAAAATATAAATATATAAATATATCTATATATATATATATATATATAAATATATATTTATAATTATCATATATATGTATAACATTAATATGTCTATATATATATAAACAAATATAAATATATATAATATATATACTTAAAAAATAAATAAAATATATATATTATATATATATA
>NW_028234515.1:0-6867 GCF_977035675.1 Penaeus japonicus | reverse complement strand
GGAAGAGTTTTAAGCCGGGAACACCAAGAGTTGCTTTCCCCCTGATAAAAAATCTCTCTGCCCCCAACCCCCTCCCCCATTCCCCCCCCCCCCCCCACTACCCCGCCCTCATAGTATTGTTTCATCTTATTCCACTAACCCCATATTTTAACTCTTCTCCCCCCCTCCCCCTCCTCCACACACCCCAATTTAAACCCCTTGGGTTCCCTCAACCTCCAGCATCAACCCCCCCTTCCCCACCCAAAATTCCCCCCTTTTTAACCCAAAAAACCCCTCCCCTTAACCCCCCCCCCTTTCCCAAACCAAAACCAAAAACTCCCTTTTTCCCCTTCCCCCCTCTCCCGCCCCCCCCCCCCCCCCCAACCCCCCCCCCCCCCCCACCTCCCCCTCAACCACCCTCCCCCTCCCTCTCCCCCCACCCACCCCCCCCCCTCCAACCCCCCTCCCCCACAACCCAAAAATTTCTTCCCCTCCCCCTTTTCTCCCCCCCCTTCCCAACCCCCCTCCCCCACCCAAACCCCCTCCCCCACCCCCATCCCCCTCCCCCCCCCCAACCACAGCTTTTCCCACCCTACTTCTCCACCCCCCCTTCCCCCTCCACCTTTCCCCCCTCCACCCCCACCCCTACCCACCCCACCCCTACCCCCCACCCCCCTCCCCCTTTTACCCCCCACCCACCCCCCCCTCCCCCCCCCAAAAAAACCCACCACCCCCCACCCTCCACCCCCCACCCCCCCCAAACCCAAACCCAAAAAAAAGGCATATGCCAGCTTTAACGGGGGGCCCCAAAACCAAATGGGGTATTTAATCTCCCTTTCCAGGGTAAAAAATTTACTTTTTTTAATTTGGGAAAAGTTGTAAAATGAATGGCTCATGTCACGGGTAATAAAGGATGGGGAAAAAAAAGGAATATGAAAAAAAAGGGGCGTAAAAATTTGCCCGTAAAATTTTAGGAAAAATAAAATAGGGTGATGAGGGTGGGATTTTGGGTGGTGTTTCGAAATGTGGACAAATTTTTTATTTTAATATGGGGGGTTAAATAGTGATGTTTTTTAAGGTAAAAAGTGATGGGGTTTGGATGTAAATTGAGGAGGAGGGGAGGCGGGGGAGGATCACGTTGATGATAACAATGAGGGATAATAATAAATAATTTGAAAAAATAAAAAATTGGGGAAAAATGTTTGGATGGCAACAAAAAATTATAATGATAATAAATTAATTTTCTTTTTTGCAATGATAGTAAATAACAATAATAATGAAAAGAAAAAAAAAAAAAAATTAAAATTTATAAGTAAAAAATAGTATTTTTCATTTTTGTTTATCAAAAACAGGGGTTAATATTGGATGATAAAAGTAATGACAATAATAATAGAATGATAAATAAAAGTGAAAACCAAAAAAAATATAATAGCAACTAATAACTAATGATGATGAGAAAATAATGAAAATAAAAATGAAAAAAAAATGATAAATTTTTACTACTAAAAAATAATGTAACATAAAAAAAAAAGTAAGGAAAATTTAACACTGTAATAATGTAAGATAGAAATTTTTTTAAAACAATGATAAAAACAATAATAATGATAATCTGAGGGATGAAAATATAATGAAGACTTTTTAAATTTAATGATATCGATTTTAAGGGAGGGGATTTACCAATGTTAATAATAAGAACAATAAATAATGATATTTAATTTAATATCAATAAAGTGATAATATAATATAGAGGATAAAAAACCAGTAAAAAAAAAAATTAAAAAAAGATAACGAATAAAGTTTCTTTACAAAATAACAATGATGAAAAAATATCATAATGGAAAACACTGTTTTATTTTAAAAATGTAACAAAAAAGACTATAATAATAACAAAAAATTTACCTCAATGTCCCTATAATAAAAGAAAAAGAAAAAAAAAATTAAAAAAAAAGGAACATTACAAAGGTAAAGAAAATAAGATACCCTAAGATAAAATGACAAAAAATAAAATACAATATAACAACATAAAAACACACCTTTTTTTGGGGCCCCCCGGATGATTCCCCAAGGGAGAAATTAACTTGTCATTAAGTTTATACCAGAACACAAAAAGGGAGTAGTGATGATTATTACCATATTGACTCCCCTGTGATGACAAAATTTTGTATTTATACTATTTTGGGTTTAGGGGTTTGTCTGTGTGTGGTTAATTGTGTAAAAAGGTTTTTTGATTTGTTTTTTGGGGGTTTTATGGTGGAAATATTTCTTAAATAGTAAATCGGGTTTTTTCCTTTTTTTTTCTTATTTTCTTTCCCCTTTCTCTCCCCTTCTCTCCTTTTCTCTCCCCCCCTTCTTCTCTCTCTTTTCCCCCTCTCTCTTTTTCTCTTCCTCTTCTTTTTTCTCTCTTCTCTTTTTCCCCTTCTCTCCCCCTCTTTTCTCTTCCCCTCCCCCTCTCTCTCTTTGGGCCCCCCTTTCTTTTCTTTTCTTTTCTCTCTTTTTCCTCTCCTCTCCTCTCTTCTCTTTCCCCTTTTTCTCTCTTTTCCCCCCTTCCTCCCCTTTTCTCCCCACTCTCCCCTTTTTTCTCTTCCCCCGCTCTTTTTTCCTCTCTCTCTTTTTTTTTTATCTTTCTTTGGTGTTTTTTGCGTAAGCATACATAATACACCAACCCACAATGTGTTTTTAAATTTTATATAAAAATATTTTTATTTAAATATATATATATATATTTTTAATAAAATATTATATATATATATATGTATGTATGTAAATAAAAATTATATATAAAATATTTTTATACACACATATATATTTATGTGTGTGTGGGGTGTGTTTTGTAAAAAATTTACCCCATAATATCTATAAATATATATTTAAATTTATTTTATTAATATATATATATATATATTTATACATTAAATGTATATACAAAATATAATCTATATATATAAAAATTTTATATAATATATATATTAACATAATCATACACCAAATACACACCCCACACACACACACACACACACAACACCCCCAACCCCACAAACACACACACACACAACACACACATATATATTTATATATATTTTTAATATTAAAAATATATATTTATATATATAATAAATATATATAGTATGTATGTTTTGTAAATGTGTATATATATAATTTATATTTTAATTTTAAAAATTTTAAAAAAATTTATCCCATACACACACAAAAACCCCCACACAACACACACCACACACACAATATAATAATATAAATATAAATATATTAAAATATATATATATATATATAATATATAAAAATTATAGGGTATATATATTTTTGTATGTATGTATGAAATAGGTGTATATATATTATTTGTTTATATATATATATATACTTAAAAAACATACCCCACACACACACACAAAACCCCACCCCACACACACACACATTTAAAATTATATATAAAATTATAAAAAAATTTTAATATATATAAAAAATTTTAAAATATATATATTAAGTATATATAAAATGTATTTTGTATTAATATGTGATTATATATAAATATATATAAAAACTTACATAAATTACTCACACACACAACACACACACAAAACACACACACACACACACAACCACACACATTATATATATATATATATATATATATATTTATATATTTTTAAATATGTTATTTTTGTATTAATATATGTTGAAAGTATTAATATGTGTTTAATATATATTAAAAGTTATATATTAAAATAAAAAATATACATACACACACACACACAAAAACACACACACACACACACACCATAAATATATATATAATTTTATATATATAAAATATATAAAAATTTTTAATTTAAAAATATATATATATAAATATTTTATATTTTTTTTTTTTTATGGAATGAATGTAATATGTGAAATATTTATATGTAAAATATAATATACAAAAATTATACATAAAAACCCCACCCCAAACACACACACCACACACACACACACACACAAACAATAATAAAATATAAAAAATATAAAATTTTTATATATTTTATTTTTAATATTTTATAAAATTTTAAAATATATATCCTATTTTTGCAGGATCCCACCCACCGCCACAACCTTTGGGCCCTTTGGTTCCCCTTTTAACGACGTGTGGGGCGCTAATCACCCTCGGTAGTGACAGATGTTAGCCGGGGGGGGGGGGAGAAGGGAGGGGGGGAGGAAATAGGGGGAACCACTGACCACGACCTGCTTTGGCCCGCCCCCTCCCCGCCCGCATCTGTAAAACAAAGGGATCAAGTTATCTTAATTTGATGAAGGGCCGTTTCTAAGGATGTTATCTCGTCCCTTTAAAGGGGGGAAATTCGCTTGAGCTTTAAGAAGCCGGGTGAATTTAGGAGGGCGAGAAAAAGGATGGGGAAAGAGAAGAGAAAACAACCGGGGGAGAGAGGAGGGGGAGGAGAAAATTTTAAAAGGAAAAAGAAGGAAAGGGGGGGGAAGAGAGAGAAGGGGGGGGAAACGGGAAAGGGGAAGCTGAGGATGGGGGGGGGAGAGGAGAAAAGGGAGGAGAGAAGGGGGAAGGAGGGGAGAGAGGGGAGAGAGGAATCCGGTGTGATAGAGAAAGAAAAGAGAAAGATCGTGTGTGTGTGTGTGTGTAAGTAAGGAGAGAGAAACAGACGAAATAAAAAAAGAAAAAAAGAGGTATAGAAAAGGGAAAAAAAAAGGAACATCAACATAATGATAGTGACTACACTAACCCCTAATAACCACAAAAAAAAAAATACACAAAAAATAAGATTCCCAAACCCGAAAACCTTAATTCAAAACACGAGTCATGAAAAAAATGCAACAGCCCCAAAAGCGGGCGCAAACACAGGGACCCACAGTCATAAAACAGTCCAAGCACATACACTTGAGCAAAAACTGACCGATCTTAAAAAAAACATCCACAGGGCCTTTATCGTAAAAATAGTTAATGGAAAAACTATTGCATTTTGAGGGCAGTCCAGCGGAGTTGTAATCAATGTTATCAAAATTTAAAATTGCTCTGGGGCAATGGTATTCTTTTCCGTACTCTCGGTCCTGGTTTTCTTCTTTTTCTCTCTCCTCTTCTTTTCTCTCTCTTTTTCTTCTCTCCTTCTTCTCTCCCTCTCTCTCTCCTTTTCTCTCTCTTTTTTCTCTTCTCTGTTTCTTCTCTCCTCTCTCTCTTTTCTTCTCTCTCCTCTCTTCTCTCCCTCTTTTCCTCTTCTTCTCCTCTCTTCACTCCCCTTTTCTCTCTCTCTCTCTCTCCTTTTCTATTATATTTATATATTAAAATATAAACATATATATATATAATTTTTAATTATAAAATATATAATTGTGTGTGTTGTGGTGTGTGGGGTTGGGGTTGTGGGTGGGGTTGTGTGTGTGTGTGTGTGTGTGTGTGTGTAAAAACCCACTCACTTTCTCAAAGTGTCTCTTCTCCCTTTCCTAACTCTTTTTTTTTGTCTCTTTGTCTGCACACGCCGTTCTCTTTTTCCCTTTTTAATTTGTGTGTGACGTAATAATGATAATGATAAAGTTTTTTTAAATGATTGCGTTATGAAAAAGAAAATGTGATCTGAGAGAAATGAAAAGATAATCAAAGGGAAATGAAAATGTTGTGTAGAAAATAATGATGAGACGTGAAATAGTATGATGATAGTAAAAAATTTTAAAGGGGAAAATTTGATTTGAGAATTTGATATTGATAATAATAAGGGTTATAGGTAAAGAATCAATAATGATGAGATAAAGAAAAAAAAATTAATGATATTGAAAATAACAATAAATACTAAAATTATTTTTAATATATTTTCCATAAATATCTTTGTGGAGGCGTTTCCAAAAAATATCATTTAAAATTTCTGATGTCCCCAAAAAAAAAAATGAGTTTAAACCATTGGTTGTGAAAGCCAATAAAGGAAGCGTAAATGCCCTATTGGAGTAAGCAAAAAAATGGCATCAAAGTCTTCAAAATTTTGGCAATATCTAAAGAAAGAGAGGAAAACTTTAAAAATAAGTGTTGGGGCCCCACTAATACAATGATGGGATGAAAAGATATAAAAATATTAAAAAAACACGAGTAGACAAGGATGCATGTAAGTCAAATGCCTCAATTTGGGGAGCCCCTGGTTTTTGCAGAACATTTTTTCTAGTGTTAGTGACCAAAATTTTAGCTCTTCACCCAACACGTCAACGAGTCACCTCGAGGGATTCCAAATTGTTTTACATCATTAATTTACGGATTTGGGTTTGATTTCCCTGTATTCTTGTGTTTCTTTAATTCTTAAATGATTTTTACACGTGGTTGTGAAATTTTTAATAAGTTTTACCCTTTCCCCTTGTTGTGTTGTGGTTTTGTGCGTGGTGTGTGTGGTGTGTGTGTTGGGGTGTGGTGGGTTTTTTGTTTGGTGTGTTGTTGTGTGTGGGTGTGTGTGGTTTGTGTTGTGTGTGGTTATTTGTGTGTGTGTGTGGTTGTGTGTGTTTTTTGGGGTGTGTGTGTGTTGGGGGTGTGTGTGGTTTGTGGTTTTTTGTTATTATTTGTGGTGGTGGGTGTGGTGTGTGTTGTGTGTGGTTTGTGCGTTTTGGTTGTTTTGCTTTTTTTTTTATATATGATTTACGCATGTAAGATATTAACCATTTGCCCCTTTTGGGGAAAAACAAAGGTCCGCAGGAGTAAAGAGTTCGACTCCACCGGGGCTTTGGGTTTTCTGCCGATTTCCTTGGACTGAAGGTCGAGAAGAAGGAGTCCCCTTTCATCCCCCCTTCGGAAAAATTCCAAGGGAAACATTTCCTTTATTTTGGATGGCATGGTCGATGATTCAACGCCTCCTTAGGTCGATGGCGACGGTGGTTACTATGTCCCTGTCTTCCCCG
>NW_028234514.1:15000-20000 GCF_977035675.1 Penaeus japonicus | reverse complement strand
CATTGGTTAAGACCACATTTAGCAGCCGTAGAAAGTTCACCTTTGAATGAGCTAGTTGATGTTGCTTCTAGAATTTGGAATCTTCGAAGTGGTAATCGCACTGATCGCGCTGATCATGTAAGAAATATTGCAACTGTGAATTCTAGCCCGTATTGCGCCTTCCATAAAGTCCATACACACAGCACTTCAGCATGTAAAGCTAAACCGTCCGGTCGAGGATGCTGGCATTGTGGTGAATCTCACAAACGACAAAATTGTCCATTTTTTCGTGAAGGCCAGAATCAAATATCCATTGAGAGTGACAAAGAGATGTGTAACGAAGGAGCAACCAGTAAAACGGAATGAGATTGATGTTTGTAATAATGTAAATCGTGGTCGTCCTTTAGCTTTATTTAAAGTGGGAGGGAAAATTGTAAAAACTTTCATTGATACTGGTTCTTCAGCTACTATATTGAAGTATAATGCCTTAAGTGAATTAAACGTTCGAAATAAATCTCCACCTAGATCACTTATTGGGGTTTCGGGAAGTACTCTGAACTGTGTTATGGAGTGTGACATTGAGTTTGAAATTGACAAAGGGTGCAAAGTATTTCATAGGGTTGTAGTTGTAGATAATATTGAATTTCCAGCTAATCTATTGTGTGGGATAGATTTTTTGAGAAGATTTAACTATAAGTTAGTCCATGATAACAAAACGCAAATGTCTAAGTTAATTCTAAATGATATAACTTTCACTGTAAATTACAGTGATCAACCCTCTCTGCAAGTGTCTGCAACAACTCAAATTGGTACAGTATCTCTTGCCCCAGTGCGTAGTTTGTTTAAGTCTAGTGTTTGTTCTCATGTGCTTAAATCTACTGTTTGTGTATCTAATAGTGGACGGTTTGTAAAATGTACAGTGCCATCTTTGCTTGAAGACAGTGTTTTGCTTGTTGAAAGTGAAATAGAATCTTTATTAATACCCAAGACTTTAGTAAAAGTGAAGGACAAAAGCATTCAAGTGTGGGTCGTTAATGTAACTAACAAGAACGTGAAACTTAAAAATGGAACAAAATTAGTGTCTCTGGAAAAAGTGTCAGACTTGCCAGATGTAAATCTAAATACTTTCGGTTCGAGTGTGACTGATACAATATTTAGTGTTGAAGATGGTAAAATGAACTTAGATTTATCTGATTTGGACCTTTCTTATTTGAAAAATTCTGAGCGTTCTAAAGTTCTAAATGTCCTAAATAGATACCCTAATCTATTTTCTGGTGAACAAAGTATAGGAACAATACCTGGCATTTATCATTACATTCCTACAGGTGATCACAGACCTATTTGTACCAAGCAGTATAGACTACCAGAAGCATCCAAGGATATTATCAAGCAGGAATGTGAGCAGATGTTAAAGGATGGTGTGATCGAACATAGCAAAAGTCCTTGGTTATCTCCTGTGGTACTTGTCAGGAAAAAGGATGGTAGTATACGATTTTGTATAGACTTTCGAAACCTGAACCAAATTACTACTGCAGATGCATTTCCTTTGCCTAATATGACTGAACTTCTTGACAGTTTAAAACAAACCAAATATTTTTCAGTACTAGATGCTAAGAGTGCCTATTGGAGTATTCGTGTTGCACCTCAGGACCGGTGTAAAACCGCCTTCACTGATGGTAATCGGCTTTATCAATGGGTAAGGATGCCTTTTGGCTTGCGCACGGCTCCGAACACTTTTCAACGCACTCTCTCCATCGTCTTGTCTCCAGTCCTCGGTAACCACTGTCTTTGTTATTTGGATGATGTCATCGTCTACTCTAATTCATTTCAGGAGCACCTAGATCATTTGTCAAGTGTACTTAACTCGCTTAATAAAGCAGGTCTTAAACTAAACCTAAAAAAATGCCAAATAGCAAGGCAGCAAATAAAGTTCTTGGGCTTTCTTGTCTCCTCAACAGGTATATCCCCAGATCCCGAGAAAGTTGAAGCTGTGACTCGCATGCCGTCACCAAAAAATGCACAGGAAACTAGAAGATACCTTGGCTGTGTAGGATTTTTTCGTCGGCATATAAAGGATTTCGCAAAAATTGCTGCTCCCTTAACGGATGTCACCAGGAAGAACAAACCATTTGTATGGAATGAGGCCCAAGAAAATGCCTTCCAAGCACTGAAGAAACGACTGAAATCTGCTCCAGTACTAGTAAGGCCTGACTTTAATAAACATTTTCAAATACATACTGATGCATCTAAAGTAGCTATTGCTGGTTGTTTACTACAGTCGGATGACAATGATGATTTACATCCTGTAGCCTATTTCTCTCGTAAACTGAAAGGTGCAGAGTCAAGATATTCAGCGACAGACCTAGAAGCCTTAGCAGTGGTAGAGTCTGTACGTGCATTCAATCCATATGTATACGGTAGATCATTCAGTATACACACTGACCATGCTCCATTGACTCATATTTTTAAGAAGCAAACAAAATCCCCTCGCATGTCAAGATGGAGTATAGAACTTGCTGAATATAATTATACTATTCATTATAAACAGGGAAGGAACAACTATGTGCCAGATACTTTGAGCAGAAGTATTGCAACTGTAGATCTTGAAAATGTTGACCCAACGGAATTTCGTGAGCTACAAATGAAAGACCCCCAATGGAGAACCGTAATAGAATATCTTGAAGGAGGAGAACTACCTAAACGTAAGTTATCAGCTCCCATTCATGAGTTTGAAATGGAAAATGGAATTCTCTATCATCTTAGACACAAAGAAGACGAGATAACCCACAGATTAGTCATCCCTAATGACCTGCGTGCTGCAGCTCTTCGCCTAGTTCATGATGTCCCTATGGCTGCCCATCAAGGAATATTTCGTACGTACGTCAGACTAACATCCATGTTCTTTTTCCCAAACCAGTTGTCGTTTACGAAAGACTACATTCAAAGATGCTCTGCATGCCAACGAAGGAAGGGAGTACAAAAACGTCATGCATGCCTACACTCGATGCCAGAAGTAAAAGAACCTATGGATCGTGTCAGTGCAGACCTGATGGACCTCTATCAGTCTTACTCGGGTAAACGCTATGTCTTATCAATCGTGGACCATCTTAGTAGGTACGTCCAACTGGTAGCTTTGCCGGATAAGCAAGCAGAGACGGTAGCAAATGCTTTTGTTCAGGAATACGTGACTTTATTTGGAGCTCCAAAGGTGTTGGTTACTGATAATGGCTCCGAGTTTACTAATAGACTATTCTCGGAAGTCTGCAAATTGGTTCAGATAAAAACGTCACTTACTACACCATTCCATCCATCTTCTAACGGTATGATTGAACGGACCCACAGGACAATAAAAGATTCGCTATCTATTCTCTCTGAAGAATCTCCACTATCTTGGGATGAATATTTGCCTTATGTAAGATATGCACTGAACTCTGCCATTCACAGGTCTGTTAATGCTGTTCCCTTGTATTTGTTCACAGGACATAACTGTAACCCTCCATCTGGTTTGATAAGTAGAATTACAAGGTATGATGAGGACGGAACCTTTGATACACTACGTAAACTGCAAATGGCATGGAAAACTGCTGCAACACATTCTCAGCTAGCCCGAGCAACGGAAGCCAGATACCATGATAAGTGTGTGAAACCTGCAAATATAGACGTTGGTGCTTTGGTGCTTAAAAGGAACTATTCGGTTATTAAGGGTACAAGCAGAGCCTTGGCACCTAAATGGTCAGGTCCCTATCGTATCACAAAGAGAACTGGACCTGTAACTTTTATAATCAAAAGTGTCTTTGGTGTTCCCCTAGAGCACAAGGTGCATCTCAATCAACTAAAGCGATTCTATCCCTCAGAGGAACTAGTGTTAGACGAAAATCTTGATGAAGCAGAGGTTTTTGTAGAATCTGATCCTATTTCTCGAACTTTACTTAGTCTTGCAAAGCCAAGGAAACACACTATGAAAACAAGGTCTCAAGGTCCCGCTGAGCCTATATAGATTTTAACAGTGATATGAGATATATTTTGCAATGATCCTGTTACTAAACTTATTTTCTCCCTCAGATTTACTGTTGTATGGTGATTGTAACTTTGGCGAAGTCTGGAGTCTGTTCCAGATCTTGAATGTCGAGTATCTGTACTGCCTGTAATACTGATCCTGTTCTGAATCTTCTTGACGCTCCGCCTCGTCTGCGACTTTGAATCCCGCCTGACTGGTGTCCCAGCGCCAGAACTCTACCAGCCGTGAGAGGGCCCTGGTCCACTGGAAGGGATATGGAGCTGGAACGGTTTTCAACTCCCGAGTCGAGGATGACGGTGGACATCTTCCGGACGAGCCGAGGCTACGCTCTCCAGTGCCCCCGAGGAGTTGTTGTGAATTATGCGACGAAGTATCGGTGCCACTACTTAACGACCATAGAACAGGCCTATGCAAGTCTTGCCGCTGGAAAACTACACCTTGGTCGTTACCTTATGTTAATTCTTGTGACGAAAACAAAGCGGGAATTTGCAGAAGACTGGACTCCCCCGCTTAAATGTAACATGGACTGGCCGAAATAATAAGCCGGTAGACCGACCTTGGCTGCGCTTGACGGAGGGAGAACTTATACTGTGAAGGTTAAGTAACACCATTATGGCAAATTTAGTCTCAATTTCACGGTTAAGTACATAGGCTCAGTGTGGAAATAAACTATGTATGTACATGTTTGGTATTGGGAATTAATAATAAGGAATTATTGTTAAGTGTGATTTTCTTATATTTTTCCTCGTTTCTTATTTTTGAAAAGTATGGTGCATAATGGGAGAGTATGAAATAACGAATAAAAAGATAAATATATATACAATATAAAAGGATAATTAAAATGACCAACACTACAATATGTATATAGATATGTATACATATATATATGTATATATAGATGTATATGTATATATACATACATATATATATATATATATATATTTATATATATTATATATATATTACATACATATATATATATATATATATACATATATATATA